>NC_057807.1:364136983-364436983 GCF_018294505.1 Triticum aestivum
GAGCTGGTTGGGGCTGGATGAACAGGACCCCGTGGAGGGCTAGATGAACAGGACGACCCCGTGGAGGGCTGGATGAACAGTAGATGGTGGAGGGGTGGATGAATAGTAGATCGTCGAGGGTGGTTGAACAGGAGCCCGTGGAGAGGGGTGGTTGAACAGTAGCCGGTGGAGTAGCGCGCGGTGGAGGCTGGATGAACAAGAGCCCGTGGAGGCTGGAGGAGGTCGATGGTGGATGAACAGTAGCCCGTGGAGGCTGGAGGAGGTCGATGGTGGAGATGAACAATATCTCGTGGAGTCTCGTTTTGCGGTACGCCACACCCCTCCCAATGAACAGGACCCCCGTTTCGACCGTAGCGCTCCAACACAAGTCCGTTTCGTCCGTTTTGCGGTACGCCACACCCCTCCCGATCAACAGGACCCCCGTTTCGACCGTAGGAGGTCCGTTTCCTCCATTTTGCGGTACGCCACACCCCTTGTCGGTGTCTAAACTGGCGGATCTCGGGTAGGGGGTCCCGAACTGTGCGTCTAGGCGGATGGTAACAGGAGACAAGGGACACGATGTTTTTACCCAGGTTCGGGCCCTCTCGATGGAGGTAAAACCCTACTCCTGCTTGATTAATATTGATGATATGGGTAGTACAAGAGTTGATCTACCATGAGATCAGAGAGGCTAAACCCTAGAAGCTAGCCTATGGTAGGATTGTTGTTCGTCCTACGGACTAAACCTCTCGGGTTTATATAGACACCGGAGAGGGCTAGGGTTACACAGAGTCGGTTACAATGGGAGGAGATTTACATATCGTATCGCCAAGCTTGCCTTCCACGCCAAGGAAAGTCCTATCCGGACACAGGACGAAGTCTTCAATCTTGTATCTTCATAGCCCGGGAGTCCGACCAAAGGTCATAGTCCGGCCATCCAGACACCCCCTAATCCAGGACTCCCTCACCCCTCCTGATCGACAGGACCCCTGTTTCGACCGTAGGAAGTCTGTTTCGTCCGTTTTGCGGTACGCCAGACCCCTCCCGATCAACAGGACCCCGTTCCGAACGTAGGAGGAACGTTTCCTCTGTTCTGTGGTACGCCAGGCCTCGTTTCCATCGCTTGTTCCGTCCAAGCCCTCCCGATGAACACGACCACGCATTCCGTTCTGACCCAGCCGGTTGGCTCCCACGCGTTCCATTGCCTCCCCATGAACACGACGCATTCCGTTGCCTCCCCATGAACACGACGCATTCCGTTGCCTCCCCATGAACACGACGACGACGATGTTTCTCCTTTCCGACCCATCCATGTACACGACCCTTGGCCGTACGTATGCGCGAGTAGGCGTTCGAGACCCCGCCCGTATGTACGTACGTGGCTGTATTTTCTTTCTTGCACCCTGGCCGTTGTACATATGTGTACATGCTACATGTGCGCCTCTACGACGACACGTGCGCACCTCTACTACGACACGTGCGCGCCTCTACATCGACCAGTATGTACGTACACGTTCGCGACCAGAATGACAACGCTACGTACGCTTCGAGCAGGTGGGTCCTGCTGTCAGGTACTTCCTTGCGTACGAAGATGTAGCGGGTGGGTCCCAGCAGTCAGGGGGCCTAATCGTTTTTTTCGCCCGGACACACTTCTTTGCGTGCGAAGGTGTAGTTGGTGGGTCCTAGCAGTTAGGGGGCGAATCATTTTGTTTTGTTTTGCCCGGACGCACTTCCTTGCGTGCGAAGGTGTAGTTGGTGGGTCCCGGTAGTCAGGGGGGAAACGTTTTTTTTGCGAAATACAGTGGCCCGTTCGGTGGGTCCCCGCTGTCAGGTGGAGGAATAATTATTTTGCGCGTAATAAGGAGGCACTTCCTTGCTGTGGCCGTGGACCCAGCTGTCAGCCTCTCCACATACAGTCCACATCCGATGGAAGCCGTTCCTTGACCACGTTGACCACGCCGCGCCGAGAGCACCAGGGCGATGGACGACGGCAAGGCCTAGGAAGGGGACGACGCGGAGCCGGGGAAGACGCGGCAGTGGATGCCACATGTAGAGGAGTACGAGGGTTCACTGGTTCGCTGCAGTGTGAGCCTGCCGTCGCTGCAGAATAACAAGGGGTGTGGGTGAGTAGAAGGATGGCCTGGCCAGCGGTGGTAGTAGTAGGGGGCGGTGAGGAAACCGCCGCATCGCAGCCGGCCATGGGAAGCGGGAGCACGAGGCACAACTGGCGCTGGTTTGGGTGGCTAGAGTAAGAAGACCAGAGGTTGAAGAAGCACTACGGCCGTTGGATGGACATCGTACGGTCATTGGATCTAGAATCGTGCATATTGACTAAGTTGACAAAGCCCTCCGTCCCCGTCAACTTAGTAGGCCCACAAGTCAACCAGCCACTATACTGGGTCCCACCTAACAGGGGGAGTATTCTTTTTTTGTGCGTAATAAGGAGGTACTTCCTTGCGTGCGAAGATATAGCTGGTGGGTCCGAGCTGTCAGCGGCAGTAACACGGTGGTCCATCTGGTGGGTCCCTGCAGTCAGGGGCAAAAGTTTTTTTCATGAAATACGGTGGCCCGTCCGGTGGGTCCCAGCAGTCGGGGGGAAACGTTTTTTTCGTGAAATACTGGTGGTCCGTCCGGTGGGTCCCTGCTGTCAGGTGGAGGGATAATTATTTTGCACGTAATAAGGAGGCACTTCCTTGCGACTGCCGTGGACCCAGCTGTCAGCCTCTCCACGTACAGTACTCTTCCGATGGAAGTCAGTCGTTGACCACATTGACCACGCCGCACCGAGAGCACCACGGTGGTGGACAACGGCGAGGCCTAGGAAGGGGACGACGCGGAGCCGGGGAAGACGCGGCAGTGGATGCCCACGCGGAGAGGAGTACGAGGGTTCACTGGTTCGGCTCCGGTGTGAGGCTGCCGTCACCGCAGAATAACAGGGGGAGTGGCTGAGTGGAGGGATGGCCTGGCCAGCGGTGGGTAAGTGGAGGGAGGCCTCCGCGGCAGCACAGCCGGCCACGAGAGGCAGGAGCATGCGGCACGACCGGTGCTGCTTTGGGCGGCTGGGGCAAGAAGACCAGAGGTTGAAGAAGCACTACGGCCGTTGGATGGACATCGTTGTCCACGCCGCTCCGAGAGCACTAGGGCGGTGGACGACGGCGAGGCCTACAAAGGGAACGACACGGAGCCGGGGAAGACACGGCAGTGGCTGCCCACGCAGTGGAGAGTATGGGGGTTGACTGCAGGTTCGGCTGCCGTTGCCGGAAAATAACAGGAGGTGTGGGTGAGTATAGGGATAGACAGGCTAGGGATGCGAGTATGATGGGGCTGTGAGGCCTACCTGGCAGCAGTGTCGGCCACGGGAGGCAGGAGGAGGCGGTTCCAACGGTGCTGGTTTGGGCGGCTGGGGCAGGAAGATCAGAGACTGAAGAAGCACAACTGCCGTTAGATTGACATCTAATGGTCTGATGCTGGTAGAGTCGATTGTTGACTAAGTTTCTTTTTTGAGAAACCTTGTGTACGCATGAACTTAGTAGGCCCAGAAGTCAGCCTCCAAATCTGTGGCAGACAACATAAAGCCCATTTGCTATTTTTTATAATTTGCAGCCCATTTGCTAATTCTTAAGTAATTTATTACAACCCATTTTCTGCGAAGGACGACAGTCAAAAAGTTCAACCTTATTTTGCATATTTCGGTGGAGTCCGAACTGTTGTAATCCCAAAACGATAAACATTTTTTTTAAGAACTTATTGATTTGCCAAAAAAATCATTTTGTTTTTGTAAGCAAATAAGACGTGGGACAATTGAGTTGGTTTAAGGGAAAACCAGTGTAAAAAAATCAGCGCTGGGTGGGAAAAAACAACAAAAATAAGGATGTAAATATGAAAAGGGAATTTTATGTGTTTTCAATATAATGATACGTGTATATGAACTAGTAAAACTATAAGTAGAGATTAGAAAACGGATGTAGGACATGCGTTTCAAGAGGAAAATAGAACTGGGCTGTGTGTTTGATTCAATAAAAAAACTACCTACGGATGTTGTAAGACAAAATATAACTAACGCTGGTGGGCCAGAGGCCAGTAGATACCTGCTGAATCTTTGTGCCCCGTTGTCGTCATGGGATGGGCCTGTTAAAAACAAAACCAACCCTGGGCAGTCTACAGCCCAGTTGAAACTTGCTCGACCTGAAAAAACAATATACATGCACAATAAACGAGAGAATTCTGCAAGTACAGACTGATAACTGGGATGTAGCACGGATATTGTTTTTTATCGTGATAATAAGTGCATGCACTTGTTTCGAAAAAATTGGAGAACTGTGAATTCGAACGGCAGGTGCTTATGCTACCCATCAAATAAAAATTAGGTGCCTGAAAATTCGTTTCGAAACAAATGATTCAGCTTTATATCCACATCGACCCTCGGCATGATGGTTGGAAGCAAATGCAAGTTCATACCAAAAGATCGTTAACAACAATACCAACTTACGAACAACAAGGTAGTACAACTACCAATACCAAGCTAACTTATAATCTTTTTACTCCTGGCCCTAGTGTTCGTCTGGTAGAAAATCTTGCAGAGGACCAGCTCCAGTTCCTTCTCTTGCTCCAGGTCCCCGAGGTGGCACTGGTGCATCACCCAGTTGGTCCTCTGCTGGTCGAAATTCTTGTTGGTGTGCAGCACCAGAACCTTACAGGCATGAGAGGCACGAGCGCCTCTGTATTGTAAAATATTTCAGCTAACAAGTTATTTGGAGAGGCACGGCCGTCACAACACACGTGACTGCGTGTTGCAGGTGATTTTATTCGCTCGCTCTATTCACAAAAGGAAATCCAAAGTTACAGATGGTGCACAAAAACATGAAAACTTGTTAGTTTTTTGAGCTTCTGAGTTGCTTCCCAACTGAAGAGCACAAAAACTAGTTCCTGACAACCTCGCAGACAGTGCATAAAGTATAAGCTGGAAAACCAAACTGGAAAGCACACAACAACACCTATCTGTGACAGCCGGATAACCGTTTTCAGCATTCACAAGTCAATGGATCCGGCAAATCCATGACTGGACACTAGTTTGTCCAGATGTGTACTTTTAAATCCAAGTTCATATGCCTACAATACCCTGACAATATAAGACGAGCATGTCTAGAGGCCTTGTTGCCCCATTGAAGCACCTCTTCTTGACGTTTATAAAATCCTTCAGTGATGTTGTCTGGGGGGGAGAGAAACTTAAGCCTCATAGTCTCTAACTCCTTTGCATTCAGAATAAAGAACGTTGCAAATTCAATGTTTTTGTTGCAGTGTACATATTTTTCCAGCGTTACTATCTTCAGACGAATGTCATGCTGTTTGAGAAACACCCGATGCTTGTGGCGCCACTTGTTTGTTACACCTTCCTCACGACAGACTCCTCCCTGGAAATGCATAAAGAGTGAGAATACTTGAGGACTACAAGGGGAACGAGAGGCCGCCAATATAGTACACTATGCATTGTTTGTGCTTTCAATGCGTCTTTAAATCATTTTACCTCGATAAACAAGTTCTCTAGGCTAGGAAAGCATCTCATCAACGCAACAACCTTGTTCAGATTTAATGACATGTGGATAATCAGGGTCTTCACAGATTGAACCGCCATTGATAGGCTGACTACACACAAAGCCTGCACCAAGCACATATCATAAAACTAGATGGATAAAAGTTTACATGGCATGAAACTCAGGCAGTGGAACGAATGCAACTAAAGAGTATAGTGCAAAAGGTGAGTACCTTGATAACTGTAGAGCCAAAAACAATCTTGGATTCAGGAAATCCTTCGTAGAAATTGCCCAGACACTCGAGTTTAGGTGCAGAGAAGACAGATATCTGCAACTGACGGCTCTGAATATCGTGAATCAGCCGTTTAACTGAGGGCGCATCCTCAACAACGAGTTCACCATTCTCACAAAGGATACAGATGAGTTCAACTTTGGCTGAGTTTATTCTAATGCAGTGGTCCAGGTTATTGCAAACAAGCAGGAGCCACTCGAGGGCAGGGCAACCATGGTTGATTATGCTTTGCAGTGAGACGTCTGATATATCAACCTCCAAAAATGAAAGCCTCTTAAGAAGTGGAAGTTTGAACGATTGTGCATACTCATCAGGTATCTGGCAAAGAGCAAATGTGACGGTGTGCAGCAAGGAAAACAGCAATGTGGAAGTCGGTGGCGAGGCCGCGGACGAACAGAATTCGTGCGGTAGTGTGATGGTTTTTCCCACGAAACGTGGGAACATGTAGTAGAACTCGAGAACCTGCAGATTCGTTAGTCTTGGGGATCGAAGCCAGGCGTCGACTATAGAGGGTCTGCAGTGGAGGTAGCATGCGGGAATGCAGAGGCAATGAACTGCGCCCCCATGGTCGGAGAGGATGGCTTCCAGAAGGCACGAACCACCAACGCTAGCCTGAAAATTGCACCGAGTTCCAAAATATCTAATGCGAATGACATCCTTGATAGGGAGCATCGAGGCTACATCGATATGAACTGTTTCTAGAGGCTTAAAAAGACGACCGACAGGGATCTCACCGCAGTCAAGATTCAGAGGAGCGGAGCGCCACAGAGGGCGCCACCGACGTGCGAGGATTTGAGTGCGGGTGCCCTCCTTAGTGGACAGATGGGAAATGATCTCACCGAGGACACCGTCCGGGAGGTCGCTGATGCGGTCCGGGCAAGACTCCTGTTTCTTCGAACCACTAAGCGGGCCCGCGCCGCTTCTGGCCGCTATCGCCATACCGTCAGAAGACAAAGTCGCCGGTGTCCCGAACCTCGCCTTCTTGTAGCTCGGGGCACCTGGCCGGATCTCCATCCCCATGTCCGTTGCTGGATTCGCGCCGCCTGCGAGCACCGCTATATGTGGCGCGGATCTGGAAAAACTACTAGGTCTTCACTGCGGGCAGATCCCACGTGCGAGGAAAGGAGGGGAGGGGACGTCGACCAATTGGACGGCAACTATAAATTATATTTTTCCTTCACTGTTGCGGTACAAAACAAAGAACGGTCATTTTCCTTCACTATTGCGGAAGAAAACATACACAGGCACGTGTGGACAGCCCAAGAAAGCATGGTGTGGTATTATATAGAGTCATGTTCGCTTGGGTTTGTGTTCTGAATGATTCCGTCGACTCGTTCAGACGGAGAGGAACGGATGTTTCGGCTCATAGGCACGAGCATGCAACGCTCAAAGGCATGGTCTGCGGTATTACATAGAATCATGCTCGCCTGTCACTCGATCAGACGGAGATGCACGGGTGTTTAGCCCACAGAACTGAACCTTTGTGTTACGCACAGCCACGGGCGCTTATTCTGTGAGGCACGGAATGGCCTACGTCAGAGACGCTAACTCCTTGTATTTAAAAGCACCGCCATGCTACCCATCAGATAAAAATCAGGTGCCTAAAAATTCGTTTTGAAACAAATGATTCAGCTTTATATCCACGTCGACCCTCGGCATGATGGTTGGAAGCAAATGCAAGTTCATACCAAAAGATCGTTAACAACAATACCAACTTGTGGACGACAAGGTAGTACAACTACCAATACCAAACTAACTTATAATCTTTTTACTCCTGGCCCTAGTGTTCATGTGGTAGAAAATCATGCAGAGGACCAGCTCCCGCTCCTTCTCTTGCTCTAGGTCCCCGAGGTGGTACTGGTGCATCACCTAGTTGGTCCTCTGCTGGTCGAAGTTCTTGTTGGTGTGCAGCACCAGAACCTTTTTTGCTGCCCGTCTGCCGGCCGTTGACCATCACCAGCAAGGTATTGCCGATCTTGTGCCACATCGCATGCATGCCGCACTCTGACTATATCTTGCGGCGCATCCACGTGCCCCTTTTGAATGCCTTGGAATTGCGCTGTAAGAAATTCTTCCTTAGGCCACTCAGTGTGATACCTGCAGTATTGTGGAATACAGGTTTTAGTGTATGTAGTTAGCATTTTCATAACATCTTTGGCATGTTGCAGTCACTTGTTTCACTTTTTATTAACTGTCAAATTGTAATTGCTTCACCAGGTCTGTATCTAAAAAGAAAAATAGAGCTACAAACAAAGGAATATGTTTGTGCAAGTAGACGGTCGATCGGTGTCTTACCTGGAAATTTCTTGGGTTGGGTGTAGCATATGCCGTGCTCGCTGTCGATGGTTGGTATGAACAAAATGATGAGAGACTGAAATCTCGCGCGATCAACACTTACTTTGGCCTCAAGGTGCTCGATCAACTCCTGATCCGTGGGATTGAACTTGACGCCAGCCGACAGCACCGGCCAATCCTTCTTCGACTTGCATCGGTAATTCCAGTTATATGGTACTCAATGTATGATCAATCGACTGTTTTAAGTGAATGATGAAAGATTTCGACAGATAAGTGGTACTCCAAATCTGAAGTCCAGAATACCCGAAAATGCTGCCGGGATTCTTGTGTCACCTCACGCGCAGCGTGTTGTCACGTCAATTCAATGTGTGGACATGATGAATAATTGACCGATGTATACTAGTACTGCTACTGTACTACTTACTAGTCGTATTTAGTGTCACAATTTATAGATAGCTTTAACAAACAAGTACGCACTTGAAGCCTAACTGATATATATATGTATGGCTTCTGCACAGCATCTCCATCATCATTATCAGTACATCCTACGGAGGTGAGTTAGGATGCACTTGATCCCAGGAAGGTATCTACTATCCTTCAAACCAGGTGAGTGCTTCAAACTAACAACAGTACATAATATCCAACAAAAGAGGGTCGTGCTACAGCAACAGAATACATGGCTCAGTCTAGATATCAGCGCGAATCAAGTTGTGTGTATTTGCTGTTGGCATGAACCACATCGCCGCATATCAGGTTTGCAAAAGCCATCCATCGCATGGAAGCTTGATGCCTTTCACACACTGAATATTATCTGGCAACAAGCTGTGTCGACGAATCTCTGGATATGGTGATTCATGAAACCCATGGTATGATGTGTAAACATAGTCCCCCCTCGCGAATGGAAGTTACATAGCATGGTAATCATCGCCGGTGATATGATCGATGATTGGTTGGATGATCGGATAATTGAGCCCGAGGAACAAGCAGTGGTTGCCGAGGCTGTAAACCCGCCTCCAGTTGAATACGCCTGGCCCAACGGAGCTGGGATCTTTCTCGAACATGAAGCAGTCATAGCCATCAATGTCACGAACGCCCCATGCATTGTACTGCATGTGGTTTGATGTAATGGTTTGGTCAATTTGGTACGTGCGAATGAGCATCAAATGACCGTCGTCGGCTGAACGAGCGATAGCCACCACCCATCGGCTGGTATGATTCCAGGTCCTGGAATCATGAAGGCCAGCGTATTTGCGTCTGCTGCAACAATTCAAATTGGAGACCAAAAGGACAACAATCAATCATGTTCAGAGTATGTGTGGAATTAAGATTATTATAACAGTGACACATACCATAGACAGAGAATTGCAATGCCGTGGTTATAATCATACCCCAAGTTAAAAAAATAAGCCAATGGCTTTCATATTCTAGCAATATGTCATGGTTCAAACATCATGTAACAATGAGAGGAAAACAACTATGACAACGCCTACTCATATTCTACCATAGCACTTAATACTACTGTTCTCATATCAACTCTAAGCAATAACATGCGTTGTTATAAAAATCTTGTAAATGAGAGTAACATGTAGCAATCATGATGTTATGCTCATAATATGTATTCTAACAATCATTAGATGCCAATTGTTCTCATATCAACTCTAATGATAACATGTGTGGTCATAAAAATCTAGGAAATGAGAGGAACATATAGCAATGATGTGGTTATAGACATGCTATGTATTCTAAATTTGTAACAAATGAACAAGCAGTCGTATTCATAAGGTAAAGATGAGATGAGATAGAACAATCACACGATGATAGATTCCACCAGTATAGGCAGCCAATCCGTGCGTCGACCGCGTAAACGATGCCATCGTGCACTATAGCATCACACAGAAATGTTGCCTCAACAGGATTGACGATGAGCCATAACCATGTATGGCGACCGAATTCTAGATAGACTAATCCCATGTCGAACAAGGCAATGAGCTTGTAATCCATGTAGTCTTCTGATGGTGTGGGCACTTCGCAGATTACAACTTTCAGCAAACAGAGGTCGAGCCAAAAGCTTGACGCGTCTCGTGCGTAGTAGGCATGAGTGTCCGGCGGGTCGCGGGGCTCGATGGAGGCGGTATCCAACAATGGAAGGGTGATCTCTCGCTGGGTGTAGATATCCACGAGACGCCATGGACTACCAGATTGGTGGATGAGGACGATCCAGTTGGCCTTCATGCCCGCCCAGTAGTGGCCGCGCATGAAGGACAGGTGGACGGGTAGTGGTAGCATGTCGAGGGGCACCACGGCAACCTCCGTAGGATCGTCAAGTCGGTGTCTGGGCCACTTGCGAGGATCGGGCATTAGCAAGCAGGGTGTCTTGAAAAGAGTCGGTCGGTTGCAGACGAGTAGACGGTACAAAGACACCGAGCATGCGGCCAGACGGACGGTGCTGAGTTGGTCCATACGACTACAGATCTGCTCCAAGAGAACATCGGGGAGGGAATTCCAATCGTGGATCTGCGTGTCAGTCGGTTCTGCCATTGGGGTTTTTGGTGCCTGCGATCTAGCGGGGAAGTGGATTCAGGCGGGCGAGCGAAGAAGCTTCTCCTCGTGTGGCCGATCAGTGAGCGGGGGGATATGGTACGCGCGAGCTACCAAGGAAGATGGCGCGGGCGGGCGAGCAGTGAGCGGGGGTAAATGTTGTGCGGCCGATGATGGGGAAGAGAGAAGGAAGAAGAAGAGAGGAGGAGGAAGAGTGGAAGACGGGGAAGATAGTGCATTAAATCTCAATTCTACTAGTACTACTACCAGGATATACTGTCCTTCGCAGTGTACATAGTTACACCGATGACATGTGGGTCTACCACAAGAGGGCCCATATGTCAGTTAATGGAGGACAGAGGTGCGTAGGCGTATTTGCGAAAGCGTGCTCTATTGGCAAACATGATGGCAGTACTGGGTAAGGCTGATTTAGTAACACCAACACGCTGGTTTAGCTTATTAATTACATGTCCCATCTGCTGCAGCGTGTATTGTCACTTCACTGTGAAGACTAGTTGAATAGTTCTCTCTGACCAAGATGGGGAATAATGGATCGTGAGGACTTCCTTTCTATAGTATCCCTATGCCTCTACGCTCACTTCACTCATTTTGCTCCGTACCTAGTCACTTGTTGAAATCTGTAGAAAGACAAATACTCCGTATTTGGGAACAGAGGGAGGCTTTTACTCTGTATTTGGGAACATAGGGAGTATCACCATATGGAGGGAACAGAGTAAGCTTGAAATATGAACATGTCAATGGGAGGGAGTAAGCCCCGTGCATGCATGCATGCATGCAACATGCAACACTTACACGTACACATGGACGAACGCAACACTCACGCACCCATGCGGCACACAACACACGAGGGAACACACACGCTCACGCTCAAGTGCTCAACCTACTCCCTACGTCCGTGAAAGACTGTACATTTAGAGATTTACACATTGACTAGGGCATAATTAACGCCCAAAAGTATCAGACTTATGTGTGCATGCGACAATTGAGAGAAGAAGATTAAATGAAGGCCGTTGCATGCTGTAATTAAGGATATACATGTAGCCTATACCTGCAGCACAAGTTGGTGCATTAGTCAATCAATATTGATTTAGATTAAAGGCTAAATGCATTGGAAGTGTAGATGTACATCATGTACTACACTGTTTGTTTTAGCCGATGTACACTCTTTGTTGGAAGACCGAGGGAGTACACGTGCATGCACTCACATACACAGCCAGGGTGTTTCGCGCGCAAGGGTTGGACTCGTGTCGTGCCTGCGTAAAGTTTTGTTTAACTGATTTCTTTGCTCTGCCAACTAACAGGTAGGACCCAGAAACCAGGTGACAATTTAACCAGTCAACAAAGTGCCACGTCGACTACGTGGCTGGTTAGTAGGGTGCAATACGGTGCTCTACGATAAGCTAGTGATTGTATAATCACCGCAAAACTATATATAGTGACCGTAAAGAGCGTATTGTTACATACGTTGACCGCCAGTGTATTTTTCTCGTTTCAAATTAAGCCATATTAATCGGAAAGGACGCAGTGGACTACTACTAGTACTAGTACTGCTTTGATGTGTCCCGTCAACTCGCCGAACAAGGAGAAGCTTGCTTACTACGCCTCTCCTTCGCCCACACGCACGGTGGTTCGCAGGACGAGGAGAGGGTTTTGACTACAGCGCCCTCTCCCTCTCCCTATCCATCTCCCTCGCCCTCGCCCTTGCCCTCGTAGTGGATGTGCAGTAGTTCAATCGGTGTCAGATTGCCAGAAGCATATTGTATTGTAGTATTATCATTGTTGGACCTTCCGAAGAGGCAAGAGCCAAGTGCAAGGTTCACACGAGTACGAACGGTTTAACCTCCCAAAGAGGCAAAGAGCCAAGCGCAAGGTTTTATAGGAGTTGTCGTCCTAGTAGGAGTGTACTACAACTATAGCGAACGATGCTACTGTATGATGCCGCCATGTCACGTATATCCAAAGCTGTGCCACCTTTTTTTCTCAAAGAGCATGTTGGAGCCCGTGCAACAACCACACAAGTTGCACGTACACATAACACATTTACTAGTAATAAATTCTAAAGGAAAAATTCCAGTATGCCACACAAGTTCATCTCCAATTCATGTGATAAATTTGTGCACGACTAGTCCACATATATTCACAGCGCTACCGTTCACAATTATCGTACTCCACTTACACGTTATAGATGGGCTACATGTCCTCCTCCAGGTTCCAGTCCCAGGTGTTCTTCATGGATGGCATGATCCATAGCAGTGGGCAACGAGAATCATTGTCGCAACTTTCTAGTCCGGTTCCACATGATGGAGACTCATCCAAGCTGAAGCGGCATAAATTAGGGATAGTGTGTCCCAGCATGTCGTTCATCCGGCGGTGCGCAATGAAGACACAACCATGCTTCATGAACAGCAGGCCTTCCGTGTCGTGCACGGAAGGTGGCATCCGCTTCACAATGGGGTAGCTGTCCCCGATGAAAAGCGAGTACTCTCCAAGAGTGTTCCTCGGCACCCACGTAGCATCACGGAGGTCGAACTCAGTGCCGTTCATCTGGTACACGCGGCATCCCAGATCTGGACACATGGTGACATACATAGTCAAGTTCCATGCATAATAATGTTGTTCTCAAATATGGCGGTCAGTAATACTGTGCAACAAATAGTACCACTCCGGTATAGAGGAAGTAAAATAACCGGCTTATCAAATATAGCCACTCTTGGCTACATGGATGAGATAGTAAGACATTGAAAAACAAAAATGGTGGCAGCTAGTGGGTTCAAGTCTTCAAGGGCCTAGCTAGCTATATGCGTCCTCCAAGGTAAAAAGTACTTCTACTAGTACTACTAAGTATACTACTAGTACAACAATGAAAGAGAAGGCGAGAGGGTTAAAAAATGGAATACCTGGGTAGATGGTGACAGTACGATCGTGATAGATTGTGTGACCATGTTGCACATCAGTGGTACCATGGGTAACGACTGCTAAGATAGTTGATCCCAATATGCCAAAGTCAGCTACATGGTTCCAGGTTAGACCGAATCGCGGATGCAAATGCACATCCAGGATCGGCGATCTTATTTTGATCGGGGGATGACTGGTCCCTGCAAAATAATGGAGTACCGTTAGGGATGCAAATGATGGTTTGTGCATTTCGTTTGTAATCTCCCGTACCGTAGGATGGCAACCAGATGAAACAAGTCCCCTGGCTTGTCCCCGTGAAGATGCGGCCTAGATGGCGCACGGCGTCTTCGAACGTGTAGGGGTACAAATCTACCGCCGCCAACATGCGCCAGCCTCTGCCGTTACTGCCTCTTGCATTGATGGCAATCCTTATGTCGAACACCACGATGAGATAGTAATCGTCGTAGCCACGTCACTTTGTCGGCGGGTCCGCAATTGCTATCTTCTTCAATCTTATGTAGGCATCATCATATGTATTCAAGCCCAGCCAGTCCGGAAGGCCGATCCCAATGGTGGAGAAGGGGTCTACCGGAACGGCCGCACTACTGTGGATGTTGTGCAAAATGATGGTGGTATCCGACCGGAGGTATGCAAGCCAATCTTCGTTGGCACCGACCCAGACCTATATATAAGACGGTGGGCAGCGGAGAAATTACGGGATGGAAATGGAATAACTAAGTACTACGTGATCAAACTCCATTACTGACCTGCTCATCGGACAAAATCCGACTACCTCTCAACATCGTCAATTCTAGCGAAGTCAACGTGCAACTATGGCCAGGGAGCGGTGGACTGTTCGAAGGATTGTCCCATAGAAGAACCTTCTCCTCGAGGATGCATGGAAGACCAACAAGCATGGCCTTTTCCCAAGACTGTTTAAGCAGCGTCTTGAAAAAGTTGGTGCAGGAAGCACCGAGTCTTTCGGCGGTGAGGACGTCGGAGCGGCGTGCGATTTCTTCGAGAGGATCGTCGTCCAAGGTCTCCCAGCCCTGACGAGGAGGAGAACCGCCTGGCGAATCCATGGGAGCAGCGACGAACTGCCTTCTCTTCGGGGGGAGGGGAACTGGCGAGGAGGAGATAAGAGCGTAGTAACCGCAGGGCCTCGTCCCTTCCAACTGTAGATCGTTCCTCAGCGAAGGGGTGAGGCTATTATTTACTACTACTAGTACTAGCATTATGGAATGTTATGGGATTGCATTATACTATAAATAATAGCACTAGTAAGAATTTTCTGGCACTAGGTATTAGTTTTTGGCGTGGATTAAGAAATTTTGGATATGTTTTTGCCATTTTTTGTACACGCCAACTAGTGTCAAATAACGTCTTACATTATGTGACGGAGGAGTACGTACTCGTACTGTAGCAATACTTGTACTACTTTTCTCAACTAGTAGTGCGATGTACTGTACTTCTTGTCTAGTTCTAGTATAGTGCATCAGTTTTGAACTCTTGAATCTCAGGGCCAAGGAGCTACAGTTGGAAGTGGAGGGTACTACTGTTCTCTAGAACCATTGTTGTACTATCAATGCAGGAAAAGTACACCTGCGTAGTGGCCTAGTGGGTACTCTCGGTGCTCTATTCAGACGCTCCTCTCACGTAGCTGGCCTACTCAGCCGCTCCTCTCACACACACACTAGCAGCCTGTTTGTCAGCGACGGTTACTGCGGGGGCAGAACATTTGAGTTATTTGATACAGCGAGACTAGGCTTTTCGCTTCCATTTGTGGAGGTGTAATGGATCTCGTCGAACTTTGTTAGTAGTTCCTTCTTTATGAATGAGATGAAGCAAAGCTTTTCCCTCTGTTTTAAAAAAACACGTAAATAGGAATTTCTTTTATAGTAGAGCCGATAATGGAGTGAAGTCCATGCGTGCAACGCCACAAGCTACAGAGTAGTAGTAGAGCACATTACGTACAGAGCCATATTGCACAGTTCCCAATGCCCCGCCAGGCTTTCCGGCTCCTCGGGCTTAATTGGGAGGCGCTAGTTTAAATATGCTACTAGCTGATGAGGAAGCTTCGCTCAAAAAAAAGCTGATGAGGAAGCTGAAAGCGAGGTGCGGCTAGGGCGAGCACGCGAGCCACATGATGCTGGGAAGGAAAACCCGTTCACATGGCTAGGCTATCTAGTGCACCCAGATTGTGGGGCCGCACGTCTGTTTGACTTCAAAACTCAAACTACCCGTGTAAAATATTGGCTCGCAGCGAAGTGTAGTAGTACTATTTTAAAAAAAGGCCGCCGTGCGTTATGCCGGGATCGAACCCACAAAACGAGGTATACACTTCCGTGACCACTAGTAGTACACGTTGGAGTACAACACAACCTAGAATCGCCTTTTGTCGCTAGTAGTATGTACATTGTTCCTTACAAGAAACCCCTAATAATGCAAGAAACCACTAAAATGCCAAGAAACTACTACCACTTGCATACGTGGCAGACTTAAGATAAGACTACCTTATCAACCATTTTACATGCTCTTACCAACAAAAATCCTCGAGTGACCTCCTACCTCCGGCCTGTCCACCTAGTCATCCTCGGCCATGGGACGCAACTACCACCGCTGGCAGAAGGCGAGGTCAAAACCGCCGGCGGTGCGGAGCCCATGTTGCGGCAGCCCGGATGCCAGCTTCGTCCGGCGCTCGCGGCCGCTAGCTAGCCAAGATAGCTCCGTCCAGCTGCCTGTCTGCAAGGTTTGCTAGCTAGATTGGCACGGCAGCGCGGTGTCTTGCTCGCGCGTGCCGCGCTAAGGCCAGCCATCTGGCTCGAGCGAAGGCCAGCGCGGTGGCTTTCTCGCTCGTGAGTCACGCTTGGGCCAGCCTGCCAACCCGTGCAGAGGCCAG
The DNA here is from genome assembly GCF_018294505.1 of Triticum aestivum. Classification (NCBI taxonomy): domain Eukaryota; kingdom Viridiplantae; phylum Streptophyta; class Magnoliopsida; order Poales; family Poaceae; genus Triticum; species Triticum aestivum. The sequence goes on from NC_057807.1 coordinate 364,153,434, forward strand.
TGCAGCGTCCGGCCCGTCCGGTGGAGCGGCGGCCAACTCGCTCATCACTCGCGCCACCGATGAACACGCATCAGTACTGTTTGAAGTAATGTTCAGGAAAAATAATGATTTGAGGGGGAATAACAAGATAGAAGGTTAGATGTGGGTCCCTCGTGTCAATGGTCAAACAAAATGTGTTGGTTTAAGCTGCCTCATCAGCATGGACGTGTGGGCCAACCCTGTCATAAATGGGTTTAAACGAACCTAATTGGTAGGAGTACTAGGTAGTAGTTTTTGGCGTGGATTAAGAAATTTTGGGTATGTTTTTGCTATTTTTTGTACAATAGATTCTTCCTAGGGCTGGTTGAAAGTGGTAGTTTTTTGTTAAATACTCTACATATTGTAAGTAGGAGTGGAAGTTAAGCTTTGGAAGCCAATAAGCAAGGCTAGTTACATAGCGCATGTGTGTAAATGATTGAAAGTAAATATCAACCATGAGTGACTAATATCTTGATGGAAAACTCGAAACTATGGAATACTAGGAAAAATGCATGGTTGGAAATACTAGCAATGTTCATGTCCGTTGCAAACGAATCATAATTAGAATAATACTTATTCACAAACTTGGTACAAAACACTCTAATTTTGATATACATATGTCACTAGAGATATATTATGTTTCAATTAGAATATATTCCTTGGGCTGTTTTGGTGAGGTCAGGGAGGGATGTGGTTGGTTTTAAGATACTAATTATGGGTTTTTATGTAAATTGGTAGACAAGTGGGATGTTGGTGAGAAAAGGCAACAACTTCCCTCACAATCATTAGATGTAGATCTAATGGTCAGAAACGACGGATGGCAGACACACAACCAACTTAGTCTTGTTTAGGAGTACTAGCAAGATCTATGCATTGCATGGAACATCAAGATGCATTTTTTTTATAAAACAATTGTTGTGATTGACCCTTGTGGGAGTAATCCCATGTATAAAAACTAATGATATCTCGAGAAATATGAGATAAGGTGAAGAGGAGTGGGGTGTGGTGGTGGTTGGTGTCGGACTGAGCGGAGGCATGGGGATTGACGACACCGGCAGCAGCCACCAGGCCAGTTTGTTCGAGAGGCTTCCTTTCTTAATTGCTCAATAATGGGTTTGTTGGAGATAAGGATGAACGAGGGAAGGCCTTGTCTGCAAATGTGGTGAGGGGTGCGGGTATCTTTTAGTTTAATTTCCATCCGTCAGATATAGATCGGACGGTCTATATTGCAAGATGGCACATGTACCATCATCACCAACTCGGTTTTTTATAAGAGAAGAAATATAAGTATGGAGATCAAATGTATTATCGATACTTGCTTTATTAAACTAGCATCTACATTCTATTCAACGCCTCAACATGTGGGTCCTTAGCACAATGACTTCTCGACTGTGTAAAACAAAGATTTTTCCGTCGCCGACAAGGAGGGGGTGACGGTGGCGCGCTTTTTGGCTTGCTCTAGTCCTAGTAGTCATACTAGGTGGTCTAAGCACGTGTAGATTTATTATTTTTCACGTCTCGTGTTTGCCGTACTGCCACGACTGTTGATGAATAGATGGTGAGTTATTCACGGGGAAACCCTTGTTGAGCGTGTTTGCGATTGAGAGAGAGACTGTGTGCGTGTGTGATATGTTAGAGACTGAGGCAATGATAATAGATTCATTGTGTCTATGTGTGTGGAGGATAGAGAGAGACATGTACATGGGGCTTTGTGTTGTGTAACATGGATACACATATACATAATTAGAGAGTGAGTGTGTGAGATACATATGAGGACATGGGGAGAGATGAGGATCCAGATAAATGGGTGTTTGTGTGTGTCTGTGTGTGTTTGTGCATGCATTTGTGTGTGAGAGGGAGAGAGTGTATGTGGAGTAGAGAGACCACTGATGATGTAAACCTAGTATAAGGGATGGGGGAATGGTGTGACATGTGTAGTAGCGGGATAGCACGGGTGCGGGCGGGGGGAGCAGACTATTTGGAAGAGACATTGAGTGTGTGTGTGTGAGAGGGGTGTGAGAGCGAGAGAAAGAGAGAGCTAGCGACTGAGAGAGATAGAGAGGAAGAGAGGGGGCGAGAGGGGTCGTTTGTGTCCATAAATGGCGTATAGATAGGGAGACAATGTTGATGTTGTCCGAAATTGTCCTATGAACGGAGACGCAAGGGAATCGAGTCATCGTGTGTGTGATAGGGACTTCATGAGAGATCTAGAATAGATGGTGTAGGGAACAATGTGCGAAATTGAGAACGATTATACATTAGGGAGCTATGCAAAGCGTCACGACATATATGTATACAGGAAAGGAGCTGGGGCAGGTCCACATGTGGGAGAGATAGAAACAGGAGAGTGGTGCACAAGGAGACAAAGTATGCTTGTTTGCAGTGGGGGTGGTGTGTGAGGTGAGTGCATAAGAACCACATAACTAGGGAGATAGACGTTTGGGGGCGACATTTTGTGTGTATGGGAAATATACACTCTACATAGTGCATGTGCTTGGGTAAGAGAGATAGCGGGAGACCTAGAGAGTGAGGGAAGAGATGTGTGTGTGCCCGATAGACAAAGTGATAGAGACCTATGTTGGGGTCCGGACTTTACAAGAGAGAGGGGTGTTAATGTGCTCGTGTGTTGGTGTTTGGGGAAGAGAACGACTTCTCTATGTGTGTGTGTGTGTGTGTGTGTGTGGTGGGGGGGGGAGGGGTTGACTCCAGATAAAGAGTGAGGTGTCTATATTTGAGGGACTTTAGCGTAATTGAGATATTGTGCACTCATGGTTGATCAATTTGTTTCACAGTTTGTACTATGAGATAATGATACTTTTAAACATGTGTGACATACCTTGATGTACCAGAATTACAAACCTAAGATTGGAATTTTGGAATTCGACTCCATCATTAGCTTTTTTAATTCATTTAAACGGAGGTACATTTTTTAAGCCGGGATTTCGTGATTTCAAATTCATATATCAAACATATAGATATACACATACGGGCACGTTCAAACTTTATAATCATCCACTTTATTCATACACATACACATTTTTGCTTTTGTCATCATATTTAGGATAAAGACATTTGGAATTTCATTTGAATTGGACCGTATGATGGTATTTGCTTGTAGTAGCTCAATGATCCATATTTGAAATGAATGGACAATCTAAGTTTCGAGTTGGAGACACTGATTTCAAAACTTGCACATTTTTTTGCGTGCAAAACAAACAAATTGCCGGCCATGATATCATAGTCGGCCGTACGAGAGCAGAATACTTATAATTTTAGGCGCTAAAAGCTTTCAAACTTCCCGCTCACATTGAAATATCACGCGCCCGAAAGTTTAGCCCTGCGATATTCCTGTTTTACCCCTGCCACATGAACGGAAAAGGGTTGCTTTGGTAACTCCATTGTTTTCCCCTCTTTGTCCCCAACATTCTTCCCCAGAGCCCCTTCCCTTCCCCTCCCCGACCCCCCCCAACCACGGCAAGCCGCCGAATCTAGTCCTCCGCCGCAGCGGTGGACCTCACACCCCGCCGGATCTACCTTCCGCACCTTGGAACCCCCAACTGCCAACTCACCATTTCACCGGATCCGCTTCAGCGACTTGCTTGTCCACCGCTCCAGATCTCCTTAACCGCCATCATGGTCCACCGCACCGGATCTGCTTAACAGGCGCCCTCGTCCACCACAGCGTAGGCCCTTCACTAACTCCCTCGTCCGCCCCTTTGTTGGCCCTTCATACAAGCCCTCGTCCGCCGCAACAGATCCGCCTCACCGAAAGCACTATACAACGCACCCGCCGAAGCCTTCGTCCACTGCATCGAACCCGCTCCACGGACGCCATATTCAACTCCACCGACCCTGCTTTACCGAGGCCGCAGCCTCATCAGGTTATTTCGATTTGTATTCCTTCATTTTTTTCTCTTTATCGTGCAACTGTTCACTTACCACAGATGAGCTTTCTTGTATGTCGACAGGCGCCGCAACCGTAGCACCGGAGCCGCTTCAGCGACGACGACAGCCGGCCCAAACTCAACCGCAACACGAGCACCATCGACCATCCTTAGCTATCAAGTATGACAACGATACCCATACGCCGCCGAGAATTAGGTACTATTATCCAATGGCCGGCGCCTACGTTCACTTTCCTAGCATAAGCACCGCACCTTTGAATTTCTTCAGGGCATCATTCAGTTTTTCATGAGACGCGTTATTCTGCTTGCACCTGTAGGGTCATACTTCTGGCAGTGAACATGTTACATGTGCTAAATTACATACCAGTGCACATATAGTAATATGCTATAGTTTTGTTCTGATGCCACATGTTGGTTCCATCAGACTGCTTAATGTTCTCTATGCTTAATTACACATCAGCAAACTAGCATGTGGTTCCGCTGCTTTTTGTTCGTTTTACCCTACATTTTCTGATGCTAGCTATTACATCACTGCTCCAAGCCTCTGTTCATTACTTGTTTGTGTGTTCTTGATCTTCCCAAGTTGCATGACTAATTTGATGCTTCTATTAATTATGGAGCTGCCAATCCCATCAAGCAAAATATTTGTTCTTTTGGGGCTGGCACCTCGAACAAGCATAAAAATAGAGGGAAGCAGATATATTGTCGTGTATGCTAACACCCTTCTTTCATTAGTTTAGATGAACAATTGATGATCAATTCGGACCAGTGCATGCGATTAAAATTAATTTTACCTAAATAGAGGGTGCAGAATAAATTACAACAACTAGATTTGCAACCACGGGATGCTGACGATATCTTCAAAGAACATTGCAACAGCAGCGAGGCTTCACAACAACATATGGTAAGCCAGTGTGTTTTAGTACATGTGAAATGTAATGTGAGTGGGTTGCTTTCTTGGCTTGTGCCCTCAACCTGTAATCCTACCGAATTACAAATAGTTCAGTTGTCTGCTTTGCTGTATTGCTTGATTCAAATGCTTGTTGGTCGTTACGTTATACCTGAGTTGGCCAATATGTTAGCAGTGCCTGCTATACTATCGTAAAGAAATGCATGCCTATTTCATTTGAGTCCTTAACTTTTCCTCTCAACTTCATCAGAAGACTATCTTCATAGTTTATATGAGGCCACATTGTTAAGTGCTTTCTCACATTATTTCAACTGCTTAGATGCCTTGGCAACTTAAATATAGCGGTGGTACACTCCCTTCAACTAGGGATGTCAACTGGGTCCCTTTTAATCCTGATTAAAGTCCACTAGTGGTATGATAGTTCAAAAGAGTTTTTGTTTTTTGAGGAAAATGAACTAGGGAGGTAGCAAAAACTAACTAGATGGGACTGGCATATGTCGTTTATTTGCCACTTACATCCCTAGTTTCATCTTACCATTTTAATTTCTTTTCGGCTGATGCTGCTTCAAACCATTTAAATATAGTTTGCCATGCTCGACAATAATTCATCCGTCGTTTACCATGTAAGCTTACTGCCTGGATCATACGATAACTATCTCTTACTTATGTCCAGCGGAAACCTTTTAGGATGCCGTTCACACTAGGACACAATGTACAACCCCAGAATCAATTTGTGGAAGCAGTGTGCCATCCATGTTACCAGATGGTAGCAGTTTAGAGGCAACACCATTGGAGAGTAGTTTGAGCATAGATATTATAGTGCTTGAGGCCCTACTAGAGGTAGAAAGAGATGGTGTGGCTGCCATGAATGAGGTAATCTTTATCTTGAGGCTGGAAATTACGGAATTAGCGGCACACATTATGCAAGCAACCCAAGAATTGGAGGAAGTAAGAATGTTGCATTTGAAGACGGAGGAGGTCCTACTGTTTCTGCTATCTGAAGCCCAAGGTAATCCCGGTTCTTCTTTAGATACCAGTTGAAATTGTCATTAGATTATTGTACTTGCATGTTGTGTCATGTCTCTGAATGGATTATGTTGCAAGACCCCCTATGTTGTCCATGTGTTGTAATGATCCGAATTTTTTAGGCGAGGTAATCCTCAGTACTTGTATGATTGACATAAGGTGAACTATTTTTCGTGTGAGCATATTGTATTGGATGAAATAACTGTTTGGCTCAGAGTGTATCCAACCTACTGAATTCGAAGATCACGACATTTCTAAATCAAAATCATATATAAAGGTGGAATAAATCTTTGTTGTGGTTTTGAAGAAATAAATAACAAAACATATAATTATCTATGGATATTCATCATCCAATACAAATTGGATTTGAATTTAGTTTACCAGGGCCAGGGCAAACGTGAATGCTAATTCTCCCAAGTTTTGAACGAAGCGGCTAAACACCCACTATAATTTGTGGGCTGCCCGAAGCAAGTGTTTGCGAGATGGAAATTACTGTCTACCCCTGACACTTGACATCCTTATCGACCGGATTTACACTGCTGTCGATAGGGGTAGACTAGTAACTTCAATCAGACGTGACATGATGGCCTCTGAGCCCATTCAGATACGGTGGGCACCAAACATGGGCGGCAAAACACATTTGATTCAAGCTCGTCCGAAAGACATGTGTCTCTTCCTCCATTTCCCATTCATACACGATGGGCGGCAAAACAAACTCTCCTAGTACGAAATCGATGTAGGCTAATATTTTAAATAGGGGCAGATGTGTAACATCCATCAGACGTGACACAACCGCCCTACCTGTCATCCATGTTCATACACCATGGGCGCCAACCGTGGGCGGCAAAACACCCTCGCCTCGCCCGAAATAGTTACCGGCAAATATTTGGGAGATGCGAGATTACCGTCCTATCCCCAACCAACGCGATGTCCGAAATTTTAAACGGGGGATAAGTTCCTAACTTTCCCCCATTTCAGAGAAGCGCGTCCCAAAGTTTGAGACCCCCCTTCCCCTCCATTTTCCCATTCATACACCGGCGGCGGCACGACAACCTCCGCACTGCAGCCAGCCTCCTCCGTCCGCCACCCCATCCTCCACCTTGCCGGAGCCGCTACCCCTACCCTGTCGTCCACTGCAAGAGTGTTGGGGAACGTTGCATAAAATAAAAAAATTCCTACGTTCACCAAGATCAATCTATGAGTTCATCTAGCAACGAGAGAGAGGAGTGCATCTATATACCCTTATAGATCGCGAGCGGAAGCGTTCAAGAGAACAGGGTTGAGGGAGTCGTACTCGTCGTGATCCAAATCACCCGAGATCCTAGCGCCGAACGGACGGCACCTCTGCGTTCAACACACCTATGGTCAGCGTGACGTCTCCTCCTTCTTTATCCAGCAATGGGGAAGGATAGGTTGATGAAGATCTAGCAGCACGACAGCGTGGTGGTGGATGCAGCAGGGATCCGGCAGGGCTTCGCCAAGCGTCTGCGGGAGGGAGAGGTGTAGCAAGGGGGGGAAGGGAGGCGCCAGGTGTCAGGGTGCGGCTGCCCTCCCACCCACCCTCTTTATATAGGGACCCCAGGGGGGGCGCCGGCCCTAGGAGATGGGATCTCCTAGGGGGGCAGCGGCCAAGGGGGGAAACTTGCCCCCCAAGGCAAGTGGAGGCGCCCCCTCCCCTAGGGTTCCCAACCCTAGGCGCAGAGGGGGGCCCAGGGGGGGCGCACAAGCCCACCAGGGGCTGGTTCCCCTCCCGCTTCAGACTGGGCCCTCCGGGATGGGAGGCCCCACCCGGTGGACCCCCGGGACCCTTCCAGTGGTGCCGGTACAATATCGGTGAACCCCAAAACTTTCCCGATGGCCGAAACTGGACTTCCCATATATAATTCTTTACCTCCGGACTAGTCCGGAACTCCTCGTGACGTCTGGGATCTCATCCGAGACTCCGAACAACTTTCGTTTTGCTGCATACTCATATCTCTACAACCCTAGTGTCACCGAACCTTAAGTGTGTAGACCCTATGGGTTCGGGAGACATGCAGACATGACCGAGAATGCTCTCCGGTCAATAACCAACAGCGGGATCTGGATACCCATGTTGGCTCCCACATGCTCCTCGATGATCTCATCGGATGAACCACGATGTCGAGGATTCAAGCAACCCCGTACACAATTCCCTTTGTCAATCGGTATGTTACTTGCCCGAGATTCGATCGTCCGTATCCCAATACCTCGTTCAATCTCGTTACCGGCAAGTCACTTTACTCGTACCCTAATGCATGACCCCGTGACCAGACACTTGGTCACTTTGAGCTCATTATGATGATGCATTACCGAGTGGGCCCAGAGATACCTCTCTGTCATACGGAGTGACAAATCCCAGTCTCGATCCGTGTCAACCCAACAGACACTTTTGGAGATACCCGTAGTGCACCTTTATAGCCACCCAGTTACGTTGTGACGTTTGGTACACCCAAAGCACTCCTACGGTATCCGGGAGTTACACGATCTCATGGTCTAAGGAAAGGATACTTGACATTGGAAAAGCTCTAGCAAAACGAACTACACGATCTTGTGCTATGCTTAGGATTGGGTCTTGTCCATCACATCATTCTCCTAACGATGTGATCCCGTTATCAATGACATCCAATATCCATAGTCAGGAAACCATGACTATCTGTTGATCAACGAGCTAGTCAACTAGAGACTCACTAGGGACATGTTGTGGTCTATGTATTCACACGTGCATTATGATTTCCAGATAGTACAATTATAGCATGAATAAAAGACAATTATCACGAACAAGGAAATATAATAATAATCCTTTTATTATTGCCTCTAGGGCATATTTCCAACAGTCTCCCACTTGCACTAGAGTCAATAATCTAGTTACATTGTGATGAATCGAACACCCATAGAGTTCTGGTGTTGATCATGTTTTGCTCGCGAAAGAGGTTTAGTCAACGAATCTGCGACATTCAGATCCGTATGTACTTTGCAAATATCTATGTCTCCATCTTGAACATTTTCATGGATGGAGTTGAAACGACGCTTGATGTGCCTGGTCTTCTTGTGAAACCTGGGCTCCTTGGTAAGGGCAATAGCTCCAGCGTTGTCACAGAAGAGAGTGATCGGCCCCGATGCATTGGGTATGACTCCTAGGTCGGTGATGAACTCCTTCATCCATATTGCTCCATGCGCTGCCTCCGAGGTTGCCATGTACTCCGCTTCACATGTAGATCCCGCCACGACGCTCTGCTTGCAACTACACCAGCTTACTACTCCACGATTCAACATATACACATATCCGGTTTGTGACTTAGAGTCATCTAGATCTGTGTCGAAGCTAGCGTCGACGTAACCCTTTACGACGAGCTCTTTGTCACCTCCATAAACGAGAAACATGTCCTTTGTCCTATTCAGGTACTTCAGGATATTCTTGACCGCTGTCCAGTGTTCCTTGCCGGGATTACTTTGGTACCTTCCTACCAAACTTACGGCAAGGTTTACATCTGGTCTGGTACACAGCATGTCATACATAATAGATCCTATGGCTGAGGCATAGGGGATGACACTCATCTCTTCTTTATCTTCTTCCGTGGTCGAGCATTGAGCCGAGCTCAATCTCACACCTTGCAACATAGGCAAGAACCCTTTCTTGGACTGATCCATATTGAACTTCTTCAATATCTTATCCAGGTATGTGCTTTGTGAAAGACCTATGAGGCGTCTCGATCTATCCCTATAGATCTTGATGCCTAATATGTAAGCAGCTTCTCCAAGGTCCTTCATTGAAAAACACTTATTCAAGTAGGCCTTAATGATGTCCAAAAGTTCTATATCATTTCCCATCAAAAGTATGTCATCTACATATAATATGAGAAATGCTACAGAGCTCCCACTCACTTTCTTGTAAACGCAGGCTTCTCCATAAGTCTGCATAAACCCAAACGCTTTGATCATCTCATCAAAGCGAATGTTCCAACTCCTAGATGCTTGCACCAGCCCATAAATGGATCGCTGGAGCTTGCATACCTTGTTAGCATTCTTAGGATCGACAAAACCCTCCGTCTGCATCATATACAGTTCTTCCTTAAGATAGCCATTAAGGAATGCCGTTTTGACGTCCATCTGCCATATCTCATAATCATAGTATGCGGCAATTGCTAACATGATTCAGACGGACTTCAGCTTCGCTACGGGAGAGAAAGTCTCATCGTAGTCAACCCCTTGAACTTGCCGATAACCCTTAGCGACAAGTCGAGCTTTATAGATGGTAACATTACCATCCGCGTCCGTCTTCTTCTTAAAGATCCATTTGTTTTCTATCGCTCGCCGATCATCGGGCAAGTCTGTCAAAGTCCATACTTTGTTTTCATACATGGATTCTATCTCGGATTGCATGGCTTCAAGCCATTTGTTGGAATCTGGGCCCGCCATCGCTTCTTCATAGTTCGAAGGTTCACCGTTGTCTAACAACATGATTTCCAGGACAGGGTTGCCATACCACTCTGGTGTGGAACGTGTCCTTGTGGACCTACGAAGTTCAGTAGCAACTTGATCCGAAGTACCTTGATCATCATCATTAATTTCCTCTCCAGTCGGTGTAGGCACCACAGGAACATTTTCCTGAGCTGCACTACTTTCCGGTTCAAGAGGTAGTACTTCATCGAGTTCTACTTTCCTCCCACTTACTCCTTTCGAGAGAAACTCTTTTTCCAGAAAGGATCCGTTCTTGGCAACAAAGATCTTGCCTTCGGATCTAAGGTAGAAGGTATACCCAATGGTTTCCTTAGGGTATCCTATGAAGACGCATTTTTCTGACTTGGGTTCGAGCTTTTCAGGTTGAAGTTTCTTGACATAAGCATCGCATCCCCAAACTTTTAGAAACGACAGCTTATGTTTTTTCCCAAACCATAATTCATACGGTGTCGTCTCAACGGATTTAGATGGAGCCCTATTTAAAGTGAACTTAGCTGTCTCTAGAGCGTATCCCCAAAATGATAGCGGTAAATCGGTAAGAGACATCATAGATCGTACCATATCCAATAGAGTGCGATTACGACATTCGGACACACCGTTACGCTGAGGTGTTCCAGGCGGCATGAGTTGTGAAACGATTCCACATTTCCTTAAGTGCGTACCAAATTCGTGACTTAAATATTCTCCTCCATGATCTGATCGTAAGAACTTTAATTTTCGGTCACGTTGATTCTCTACTTCATTCTGAAATTCCTTGAACTTTTCAAAGGTCTCAGACTTGTGTTTCATCAAGTAGACATACCCATATCTACTTAAGTCATCAGTGAGAGTGAGAACATAACTATATCCTCCGCGAGCCTCAACGCTCATTGGACCACACACATCAGTATGTATGATTTCCTATAAGTTGGTTGCTCGCTCCATTGTTCCGGAGAACGGAGTCTTGGTCATTTTGCCCATGAGGCATGGTTCGCATGTGTCAAATGATTCATAATCGACAGACTCTAAAAGTCCATCAGCATGGAGCTTCTTCATGCGCTTGACACCAATGTGACCAAGGCGGCAGTGCCACAAGTATGTGGGACTATCGTTATCAACTTTACATCTTTTGGTATTCACACTATGAATATGTGTAACATTACGTTCGAGATTCATTAAGAATAAACCATTGACCATCGGGGCATGACCATAAAACATATCTCTCATATAAATAGAACAACCATTATTCTCGGATTTAAATGAGTAGCCATCTCGTATTAAACGAGATCCAGATACAATGTTCATGCTCAAACTTGGCACTAAATAACAATTATTGAGGTTTAAAACTAACCCCGTGGGTAAATGTAGAGGTAGCGTGCCGACGGCGATCACATCGACCTTGGAACCATTCCCGACGCGCATCGTCACCTCGTCCTTCGCCAGTCTCTGCTTATTCCGCAGCTCCTGCTGTGAGTTACAAATATGAGCAACGGTACCGGTATCAAATACCCAGGAGTTACTACGAGTACTGGTAAGGTACACATCAATTACATGTATATCACATATACCTTTAGTGTTGCCGGCCTTCTTGTCCGCTAAGTATTTGGGGCAGTTCCGCTTCCAGTGACCCTTCCCTTCGCAATAAAAGCACTCAGTCTCAGGCTTGGGTCCATTCTTTGACTTCTTCCCGGCAACTGGCTTACAGGGCGCGGCAACATCTTTGTCGTCCTTCTTGAAGTTCTTCTTACCCTTGCCCTTCTTGAACTTAGTGGTTTTATTGACCATCAACACTTGATGTTCCTTCTTGATTTCTACCTCTGCTGACTTCAGCATTGAAAATACTTCAGGAATAGTTTTCACCATCCCCTGCATATTGTAGTTCATCACAAAGCTCTTGTAGCTCGGTGGGAGCGACTGAAGGATTCTGTCAATGACCGCCTCGTCTGGGAGGTTAATGTCCAGCTGGGACAGGCGGTTGTGCAACCCAGACATTTTGAGTATGTGCTCACTGACAGAACTATTTTCCTCCATCTTACAACTATAGAACTTGTCGGAGACTTCATATCTCTCGACCCGGGCATGAGCTTGGAAAACCATTTTCAGCTCCTCGAACATCTCATATGCTCCGTGTTGCTCAAAACGCTTTTGGAGCCCCGGTTCTAAGCTGTAAAGCATGCCGCACTGAACGAGGGAGTAATCATCAGCACGTGACTGCCAAGCGTTCATAACGTCTTGGTTCTCTGGGATGGGTGCTTCACCTAGCGGTCCTTCTAGGACATATGCTTTCTTGGCAGCTATGAGGATGATCCTCAGGTTCCGGACCCAGTCCGTATAGTTGCTGCCATCATCTTTCAGCTTGGTTTTCTCTAGGAACGCGTTGAAGTTCATGTTGACATGAGCGTTGGCCATTTGATCTACAAGACATTTTTGCAAAGATTTTAGACTAAGTTCATGATAATTAAGTTCATCTAATCAAATTATTTAATGAACTCCCACTCAGATTTGACATCTCTCTAGTCATCTAAGTGTTACATGATCCGAGTCGACTAGGCTGTGTCCGATCATCACGTGAGACGGACTAGTCATCATCGGTGAACATCTCCATGTTGATCGTATCTTCCATACGACTCATGTTCGACCTTTCGGTATTTGTGTTCTGAGGCCATGTCTGTACATGCTAGGCTCGTCAAGTTAACCTAAGTGTTTTGCATGTGTAAAACTATCTTACACCCGTTGTATGTGAACGTAGGAATCTATCACACCCGATCATCACGTGGTGCTTCGAAACGACGAACTTTAGCAACGGCGCACAGTTAGGGGAACACTTTCTTGAAATTATTATGAGGGATCATCTTATTTACTACCGTCGTTCTAAGTAAACAAGATGCATAAACATAATAAACATCACATGCAATTATAAAGTAGTGACATGATATGGCCAATATCATATAGCTCCTTTGATCTCCATCTTCGGGGCTCCATGATCATCTTCGTCACCGGCATGACACTAGGATCTCCATCATCATGATCTCCATCATCGTGTCTCCATGAAGTTGCTCGCCAACTATTACTTCTACTACTATGGCTAACGGTTTAGCAATAAAGTAAAGTAATTACATGGCGTGAAATCATTGACACGCAGGTCATACAATAATTAAGATAACTCCTATGGCTCCTGCCGGTTGTCATACTCATCGACATGCAAGTCGTGATTCCTATTACAAGAACATGATCTCATACATCACAATATATCATTCATCATTCATCACAACTTTTGGCCATATCACATCACAAAGCAATTGCTGCAAAAACAAGTTAGACATCCTCTAATTGTTGTTGCATCTTTTACGTGGCTGCAATAGGGTTCTAGCAAGAACGTTTTCTTACCTACGATAAAGCCACAACGTGATTTGTCAACTTCTATTTACCCTTCATAAGGACCCTTTTCATCGAATCCGCTCCAACTAAAGTGGGAGAGACAGACACCCGCTAGCCACCTTATGCAACTAGTGCATGTCAGTCGATGGAACCTGTCTCACGTAAGTGTACGTGTAAGGTCGGTCCGGGCCGCTTCATCCCACAATACCGCTGAAGCAAAATAAGACTAGTAGTGGCAAGAAAGTTGAAAACATCTACACCCACAATAGATTTGTGTTCTACTCATGCAATAGAGAACTACGCATAGACCTAGCTCATGATGCCACTGTTGGGGAACGTTGCATAAAATAAAAAAAATCCTACGTTCACCAAGATCAATCTATGAGTTCATCTAGCAACGAGAAAGAGGAGTGCATCTACATACCCTTGTAGATCGCAAGCGGAAGCGTTCAAGAGAACGGGGTTGAGGGAGTCATACTCGTCATGATCCAAATCACCGGAGATCCTAGCACCGAACGGACGGCACCTCCGCGTTCAACACACGTATGGTCAGCGTGACGTCTCCTCCTTCTTGATCCAGCAAGGGGGAAGGAGAGGTTGATGAAGATCCAGCAGCACGACGGCGTGGTGGTGGATGCAGCAGGGATCCGGCAGGGCTTCGCCAAGCGTCTGCGGGAGGGAGAGGTGTAGCAAGGGGGAAGGGAGGCGCCAGGTGTCAGGGTGTGGCTGCCCTCCCACCCCCCCCCCTCTTTATATAGGGAGCCCAGGGGGGCGGCCCTAGGAGATGGGATCTCCTAGGGTGGCGGCGGCCAAGGGGGGAAACTTGCCCCCCAAGGCAAGTGGAGGCGCCCCCTCCCCTAGGGTTCCCAACACTAGGCGCAGAGGGGGGCCCAGGGGGGGCGCACCAGCCCATAAGGGTCTGGTTCCCCTCCCACTTCAGCCCATGGGTCCCTCCGGGATGAGTGGCCCCACCCGGTGGACCCCCGGGACCCTTCCGGTGGTCCCGGTACAATACCGATGAACCTCGAAACTTTCCCGATGGCCGAAACTCGACTTCCCATATATAATTCTTTACCTCCGGACCATTCCGGAACTCCTCGTGACGTCCCGGATCTCATCCGGGACTCCAAACAACTTTCGGTTTGCTGCATACTCATATCTGTACAACCCTAGCGTCACCGAACCTTAAGTGTGTAGACCCTACGGGTTCGGGAGACACGCAGACATGACCGAGACTGCTCTCCGGTCAATAACCAACAGCAGGATCTGGATACCCATGTTGGCTCCCACATGCTCCTTGATTATCTCATCGGATGAACCACGATGTCGAGGATTCAAGCAACCCCGTACATAATTCCCTTTGTCAATCGGTATGTTACTTGCCCGAGATTCGATCGTCGGTATCCCAATACCTCGTTCAATCTCGTTACCGGCAAGTCACTTTACTCGTACCATAATGCATGATCCCGCGACCAGACACTTGGTCACTTTGAGCTCATTATGATGATGCATTACCGAGTGGGCCCAGAGATACCTCTCCATCATATGGAGTGACAAATCCCAGTCTCGATTCGTGTCAACCCAACAGACACTTTCGGAGATACCCGTAGTGCACCTTTATAGCCACCCAGTTACGTTGTGACGTTTGGTACACCCAAAGCACTCCTACGGTATCCGGGAGTTACACGATCTCATGGTCTAAGGAAAGGATACTTGACACTGGAAAAGCTCTAGCAAAACGAACTACACGATCTTGTGCTATGCTTAGGATTGGGTCTTGTCCATCACATCATTCTCCTAACAATGTGATCCCGTTATCAATGACATCCAATATCCATAGTCAGGAAACCATGACTATCTATTGATCAACGAGCTAGTCAACTAGAGGCTCACTAGGGACATGTTGTGGGTCTATGTATTCACACGTGCACTACGATTTCCGGATAATACAATTATAGCATGAATAAAAGACAATTATCACGAACAAGGAAATATAATAATAATCCTTTTATTATTGCCTCTAGGGCATATTTCCAACATAGAGATGGGTGTCTCTCATCCACGGTGCTGGACCAGGATCCTTTCATCGCCTCCTCTCGCTTCATTGGCGCTGTCGTCCACCTTGCCGTTGCCGCTCCTATGACTGCCTCGTCCACGGCAACAGGATATATCCCCCAACCCGGCCATCTGCCGTCTAAAGTCTTCTTCCCTGCCGCTGACAGCCATCGCATCCGCAGCACCCTCAATGTATCAGCATAGGCCTACATGGCATCGCAAGAGAGGTGGTACTCTTCCATATGTGCTTAAGTTATTGATCTCACCCGAAAAATAGATCGTAATTTGTTTACTGTACTTTTCTTGTCCGTACCAAATCGTAGTGGCTAGTTGAAAGCTAGCATTGGTTGCGAAGTAGCTTTGTCCGGTTTGCACCTTCAGATCCGCCATGGCACGGGCACTATACTTGTAAAGCTTATGGTTCCCCCTTTATATTCACTACCATCATCGTAGGTGCTTCGTGTCGTGCTAGCACTACTCCTCAAGACCTCAACCCAAAGCTTACGTGTTGAAATACGAATCTGATATGATGCTCATATCACTAAAACAGAGAACGTTTAATTGGTCACCTAATGTTCCTATATTCATTTCGAAAAGCATGTGCGCCACCCACTGGTCCAACTAGTTCCACTTTCCTGATTTTTCTCTTGATGCTTAGGGTTTTCCCCTTTTATCTACTATACTATGATCTGCGTAGGTGCTTTCTGTCATACTAGCATTACTCCACCCTTCAAAGCTAAACAACACAACACTCAGAATTCGAAAGCTTAGTTGTTCAAATATGATTGTGATATGATACTAATATTAGTTAACCGACACATTTAATTGGTTAGCTAAAGGTCCCACTTGAGTTTCCAAATGCATGTCGCGACATATAGAGAGACAGCATAATTGCATTTCTTTGTCACTTGTTGACCGTACTTTCTTGTCCATACCAAATCTTAGTTGTTATTTCAAAGCAAACATCGGTTTCTAACTACCCTTTGCACGGTTTGCAGCTTCAGATCTGCCATCCCACTATCACGGTCAACACTGTACTCATCATGCTTATGTTTTCCCCATTTTATGATGACCACAATCAGCCTACGTGGTTCGTGTCGTAATAGCACTGCTCCACCCATCTAGCTAAACAAGCTTAGTTGTATAAATTCATATTTGATATTATTGCTGATATTAGTAAAACTGAGAGATGTTTAATTGGTTAGCTAAATGTTCCTACTTTAGTTTCGAAATGCATGTGAGCCACATATGGAGAGACCGGAAAGAATAGTATTTCTCTGTGCGCTCTGGTTCATCATGGGTGGCCAACCGACATTGTATTGAAAGACTTGTAATATCTTCAATCTGCTTGCTCTTCTGCTCTTCTTTAAGATGATACTCTTCTCTTGCGGTCGACTGGTTAGGTCGAGTTGTTCTCCCTTAGTATATTTAGAATCTGTCAGGTCAGGTCGACTTGTTCTTCTTTACTATATGTTGAAGCTATCATCTGCGAAGTGTCATCACTTCTGGAGCTCTCATATTTTGAGTAGTAGGCCATATTATATTAATACACACAACAAATTACAGCATGCATGGCATCTTTTAAAAGAATTGCAGAGATAGCACAAAGGGGTTTACAGGGAGGCAGTATTGGATTAGAATCACTTCTGCATTACAAAGAAAATCTCACTTGTTTTTATGTTTTCATGCATGTCAGATATTGAACATTATCAAAATGAATATGAGAATGGGCGCACGAGAGGAATATTGCGGAACGATCCACTGGCTAACAAACTTGGCATGGTGGAGGATGGCCTATCTTATTCACCCATCAAGGTGCTTGCTCTAACTTTGCAAAGTTGTATTGGTCGCACATATTTTGCATCTGACCTCTTGCATTACTTCTACTTTGTTACACCATCTGCTTAGTTTAAGCATCATATATGAGTATATGACATACCTATCCATTTTCTGTACCTTTTCCATGTGTCGCCACACTATGTTTTTCCAGTCAAATGTTGTTCTTTCGTAATAGATGTCCAAAAGGAAGAGGGTGAGTGCAGATCCTCAAGGAGTACAAACTAGGTATTTGGAAAAGGTAGTGATACCTGTTAAATCAGATAGATCAGCAGCCACAGAAAACACAGGCCCAACTGTACCACACTTTACCCCTACTCTAGTGGCCAAACCCCTGTTAGAACTGCTGGGAGCCCAGTGTTAGGTACTGCCTATGATATCAATTCAAATTTTGAACTCGTAAATTTCTGCTTGTGCCTTACCTTCTCTCTTGTATGAAAACTAATTTCAAATGAATCTCCTTGCTCAAAGGATCATACGGTCTCAAAACAATAATGGGCTCTGCATTGCTCTTGTCAGTACCTCTATCCCTTTTGCCTTGTAACGCTGTACTTAATTAATTGCTATTTGATCATGTATCATCAGTCTGCACCTGAGCTTCATTATCCTTTGTTTCTTCCAATATTATTTGATCCATATTTACTCTTTGCAAAATGTAGAATAATGGCAACGCTTATAAAGAATTTTCTTTGGGGAATTTATTGAATTATCCTTCCATCAACATGGAGAAGGGCTTTGTGCAGCCCGTGTTAACATGTAATGTAAGTCCATCCTTCTCAAGCCTTCAAACTTTGTTCTAGTATAGATTTGGACAGGCATCATTTCCTCCACTGCTTTTTGCTTTGCTGTTTACATCTGATTGGATGTTTGCAAAAACTACCAGTTTCAAATTGTAGTTGTAAAAACATGTTCCTTATGCAGAACAGATCCATTTATTTGCTTATATAATTGTGAAACCTGTTACGTGTCTCCTTGTTTCTCTTTCAGAGTCGTATCTCTTACGCCAGGCAGAACTTTATGGAAGATAGTGAGCCAAACCATCTTGAGGACAGCGAGATGACCCCAAGGTCCTGTCTTGATGAAGATAGTGAGTTGAAGCTACTCACCAGCAGATGTGAGACAACCTCTATGCAGTCGCTGCCTCAATCAGTTCGACTTCTTCAGTCTCAACTTAAAGCGGAAAGGCTTGCTTCAGCTCAGCTCCGACTTGAAGTCAAAGATGCAATGAAGATGTCAGAGGACTGCCGTGTGCACCATCATGCCTTAAATCTAGTGTTGATGCATCTATCGTTGACACAACTGAGGTCTACTCAGCTTCTTCAGCTATCTGGGGGGCCCGACCTGGCCAGGCCTAGTGCCTTCTGAAGTGCTCTCAGTTTTGTATATTCTTTTGTCGGCGCGTTTATTCGCACTGGTGGCGAACTTTGATGCCCAGTGGATGTAATATGTGTGATAGCCGTGATAGCCTAGCGTAAGTTGCTTGCTTATTTATTTCCTTGTTGTCTTGTTTATTTGTTTGCTTGTAGTCATAGTAGTTCTTTTTCCGCGGTTTGCTAGTGGCTGCAATAACCTATTTTTTAAAATTAGGCCACAATAACCATGGGCTAATATTTACTGTAGTGACACTGGGCCTCCTACGGGCCGTAGAAACAGTGGGCCTTCTACGGGCCGTAGAAACAGTGGGCCTTCTACGGACCGTAGAAACAGTGGGCCTTCTATAGGCCATAGAAACAGTGGGCCTTCTACGGGCCGTAGAAACAATGGGCCTTCTACGGGCCATAGAAACAAGGGGCCTTCTATGTGTCGTATCATCAATGGGCCTTATACGGGCCGTATGATCGATAGGCCAAACATGGGCCAATAACAGGCCGCAATATGGCTGTAAACGGGCTAGAGTTGGAATCGTCCGTTCATGGGCCGACCATAACGGGCCATCGTTAATAGGCCGTATTTTATTATGCTATGAAAATGGCCCAACGTATTAACATACCACAAACGGGCCGACTGTAACCACGAGCTGAATTTGGCCCACAAGCAGAAAATGATAGTAACAGGCCGTAAGTAAACGAATATTGGAAATGAGCCCAAGAATAAATGGGCTCTGAGAAGGCCGAAAGATAACATGGGCTGGAAACGGCACAATGGAATAACGGGCCGTTAATGGGTATAAAGTGATACACTATTCATTACGGACTAGTTTCACCACGGGCCGTTAATGGGTGTAAAGTGATACACTGTTCATTACGGGCCAGTTTCACCACGGGCCATTAATAGGCCAAGAGTTACATAGGGCCTCATATGGGCCGAAAGACGTCATGGGTCATACATGGGCCAAAAGTGAAAACGGGCTGGAATCATATTGGATGGCCCAGATGACGCTACTGGGCCTAATTCGGATAGGCCGTAACGGGCCTTGGGTTAGCGGGTTGTAAATGGGCTATATGCGAACAAGCCGTTAACAGGATTTACATGGGCCGGCCCGCCATCTTTTGACCAAGTTAAATGGGCCGGCCTTTTCACAGGAATGGGCCTCTGTTGGGCCGTGCCACGTGTCGACGTATCATAGGCACCTTCTATCCAATGAGTGGATGACATCTGTCCCAATGATGAGCCGACACGTGTTTCCTCCAGCCAATGATGATTTTACAAGTGGAAAATCCCCATTGGTCGGGGCTGTTAACAGCTTATCGGATCCAAAACCTGACTCGATAGCTTAACAGCGTTCCGTTAACGTGGATGCCACGTGTCGGTCACCCTTGACGAAAGCACTTTTGTGACGCGCGATTTATCGTCATGGAAGTGGACACTTCCGTGATGATAATTTTGGTAATGTCATGGAACACTTCTACGACAGCACAGGTATGACTATCTTGATTCTGTCATAAAATCGTCATGGATGTATATGCATGACAGAAAACGCGACCTACTGTGACAAACATGTATCATCATGGAAGTGTATTTTCTTTGTAGTGATAGTTATGAGAATATCTAGGCATGATCATGTATATAAGCATCACCTCTGCAACAAGTAGATCGAAACGATTCTGCATCTACTACTATTACTCCACACATCGACCGACTCCTGCCTGCATCTAGAGTATTAAGTTCATGAAGAACAGATTAATGCATTAAGCAATATGACATGATGTAGAGGGACAAACTCAAGCAATATGATACAAACCCCATCTTTTTATCCTCGATGGCAACAATACAATATGTGCCTTGCTGCACCTGCTGTCACTGGGAAAGGACACCGCAAGATTGAACCCAAAGCCAAGCACTTCTCCCATTGCAAGAAAGATCAATCTAGTAGGCTAAACCAAATTGATAATTCGAAGAGACTTGCAAAGATAACCAATCATACATAAAAGAATTCAGAGGAGATTCAAATATTTCTCATAGATAAACTTGATCATAAACCCACAATTCATCTGATCTCGACAAACACACTGCAAAAAGAGTTACATCGAATAGATCTCCAAGAAGATCGAGGAGAACTTTGTATTGAGATTCAAAGAGAGAGAAGAAGCCATCTAGCTAATAACTATGCACCCGAAGGTCTGTGGTAAACTACTCACAACTCATCGGAGAGGCCTTGGAGATGATGTAGAGGCCCTTCATGGTCGATTCCCCCTCCGACGGCGCGCCGACAAAGGCTCCAAGATGGGATCTCGCGGATACATAAGGTTGCGGCGGTGGAAATAGTTTTCCGTGGTGCTCCTGGATGTTTTCAGGGTATGGAGGTATATATAGGCGAAGGGGGTCGGTCAGGGGAGCCACAAGGGGCCCACGAGGGTGGGGGCCGTGCCCACCCCCCTAGGGCGCGCCTTGCACCCTCGTGGCCGCCTCGGTTGCTTCTTGACGTCCACTCCAAGTCTCCTAGATTGCGTTTGTTCCAAAAAGATCGCTCCCGAAGGTTTCATTCTGTTTGGACTCCGTTTGATATTCCTTTTCTTCGAAACACTTAAATAGGCAAAAAAACAATTTGGGTTGGGCCTCCGGTTAGTAGGTTAGTCGAAAAATGATATAAAAGTGTAAAGTAAAGCCCATAAACATCCAAAACGGCTAATATAATAGCATGTAACAATCAAAAATTATTGATACGTTGGAGACGTATCAAGCATCCCCAAGCTTAATTCCTGCTCATCCTCGAGTAGGTAAATGATAAAAACAAAAAAATTGATGTGGAATGCTACCTAGCATATTTCTCAATGTAATTTTCTTTATTGTGGTATGAATGTTCAGATCCAAATGATTCAAAATAAAAGTTCATATTGACATAAAAGTAATAATACTTCAAGCATACTAATAAAGCAATCATGTCTTCTCAAAGTAACATGGATAAAGAAAGTTTATCCCTACAAAATCATATAGTTCGGCTATGTTTCATTTTTGTCACACAAAATACTCCCATCATGCACAAGCCCGGTTTCAGCCAAGCAATTGGTTCATACTTTTTAACGTGCTTCAGCTTTTTCAAGTCTCACGCAAACATAAGCGTAAGCCATGGATATAGCACTATGGGTGGAATAGAATATGATGATGGAGGTTGTGTGGAGAAGACAAAAAAGGAGAAAGTCTCACATTGACGAGGCTAATCAACGGGCTATGGAGATGCCCATCAATTGATGTCAACATGAGGAGTAGGGATTGCCATGCAACGGATGCACTAGAGCTATAAATGTATGAAAGCTCCACAAAAGAAACTAAGTGGGTGCATCCAACTTGCTTGCTCACGAAGACCTAGGGCATTTTGAGGAAGCCCATCGTTGGAATATACAAGCCAAGTTCTATAATGAGAAATTCCCACTAGTATATGAAAGTGACAACATAAGAGACTATCTATCATGAAGATCATGGTGCTACTTTGAACCACAAGTGTGGAAAAGGATAGTAACATTGTCCCCCTTTTTTGGGCCTTTCTTTTTTTGTTTTTTTCTTTGGCCTTTTTTTATAAGGACAATGCTCTAATAATGATGATCATCACACTTCTATTTATTTACAACTCAAGAATTACAACTCGATACTAGAACAAGATATGACTCTATATGAATGCCTCCGGCGGTGTACCGGGATGGGCAATGACTCAAGAGTGACAGGTATGAAAAATTATGCATGGTGGCTCTGCCACAAATACGATGTCAACTACATGATCATGCAAGGCAATATGACAATGATGATGCGTGTCATAATAAATGGAATGGTGGAAAGTTGCATGGCAATATATCTCGGATTGGCTATGGAAATGCCATAATAGGTAGGTATGGTGGCTGTTTTGAGGAAGATATAAGGAGGTTTATGTGTGATAGAGCATATCTAATCACGGGGTTTGGATGCACCGGCGAAGTTTGCACCAACTCTCAAGGTGAGAAAGGGCAATGCACGGTACCGAAGAGGCTAGCAATGATGGAAGGGTAAGAGTGCGTATAATCCATGGACTCACATTAGTCATAAAGAACTCATATACTTATTGCAAAAGTTTTATTAGCCCTCGAAGAAAAGTACTACTGTGCATGTTCCTAGGGGGGAGTTGGTAGGAGTTAACCATCGCGCGCGCCCGACCTCCACACATAAGGAAGGCAATCAAAAGAGCACCCTATGCAGTAAATTTATTACACAACATTTACCATACGTGCATGCTACGGGACTTGCCAACTTCAACACAAGTATTTCTCAATTTCATAATCACCCAACTAGAATGACTCTAATATTACCACCTTTATATCTCAAAACAATTATCAAGCATCAAATTGATCATAGCATCCAATTCACTTCCTATGATAGTTTTTATTATACCCAACTTGGATGCCCATCATTCTAGGACCAATTTTATAACCATAGCAAATACCATGCTGTTCTAAACGACTCTCAAAATAATATAAGTTAAGCATGAGAGACCAATAATTTCTACAAAATAAAACCACCGTCGTGCTCTAAAAATATATAAGTGAAGTACTAGAGCAAAATTGTCTAGCTCAAAAGATATAAGTGAAGCACATAGAGTATTCTAATAAATTCCAAATCATGTGTGTCTCTCCAAAAATGTGTGTACACCAAGGATGGTTGTGGTAAAAAAAAGCAAAGACTCATATCATACAAGATGCTCCAAGCAAAACACATATCATGTGGTCAATAAAAATATAGCTCCAAGTAAAGTTACCGATAGACGAAGACAAAAGAGGGGATGCCTTCCGGGGCATCCCCAAGCTTAGGCTTTTGGTTGTCCTTGGATTATCTTGGGGTTCCATGGTCATCCCCATACTTAGGCTCTTGTCACTCCTTATTCCATAGTCCATCAAATCTTTACCCAAAACTTGAAAACTTCACAACACAAAACTCAACAGGAAATCTCATGAGCTCCGTTAGTGCAAGAAAGAAAAACCACCACTTAAGGTACTGTAATTAACTCATTATTTATTTATATTGGTGTTAAACCTACTGTATTCCAACTTCTCTATGGTTCATACCCCCCGATACTAGCCATAGATGAATCAAAATAAGCAAACAACACACGAAAACAGAATCTGTCAAAAACACAACAGTCTGTAGCAATATGTAACTTTAGAATACTTCAAAAACTATAAAAACCCTACCAAAATAGGAAGTCCTAGGCAATTTGTATATTGATCTACTGCAAAAAGAATCAACTAAAAATCACGTTTCTGTGATTTTATTAAAAGTATTCTCGTACACGCAAAAGTTTCTGTTTTTCAGCAGAATCAAATTAACTATCACTCAAGACGATCCTATAGGTTCTACTTGGCACAAACACTAATTAAAACATAAAACCACATATAAACAAAGGCTAGATGATTTATTTGTTACTAAGCAGAAGCAAAAATCAAGGAACAGAAATAAAATTCGGTTGCCTCCCAACAAGCGCTATCGTTTAACGCCCCTAGCTAGGCATAAAAGCGAGAATAGATCTAAGTATTGCCATCTTTGGTATTCAACTCATAAGTGGCTCGCATAATAGATTCATAAGGTAATTTTATTTTATTTCTAGGAAAGTGTTCCATGCCTTTCCTTAATGGAAATTGGAATCTAATATTTCCTTCCTTCATATCAATAATTGCACCAATCGTTCTAATGAAAGGTCTACCAAGAATAATAGGACATGAAAGATTGCAATCTATATCAAGAATGATAAAATCTATGGGCACATAATTCCTATTATCAACAATAAGAATATCATTAATCCTTCCCATAGGTTTCTTAATAGTGGAATCCGCAAGGTGCAAGTTTAAAGAGCAATCATCAAATTCATGGAAACCTAGCACATCACATAATGTTTTTGGAATCGTGGAAACACTAGCACCCAAATCACACAAAGCATAGCAAGCATGATCTTTAATTTTAATCTTAATAGTAGGTTCCCACTCATCATAAAGTTTTCTAGGGATAGAAACTTCCCATTCAATTTTTTCTTCATAAGATTTCATCAAAGCATCAACAATATGTTTGGTAAAAGCTTTATTTTGACTATAAGCATGAGGAGAATTCAACATGGATTGCAAGAAGGAAATACAATCTACTTAAGAACAATTATCATAATTAAATTCCTTATGATCCAAAATAGTGGGTTCACTGCTAAGTAAAAGTTTCGACCTCTCCAATCCCAGTCTTACCAAATTTAGCATCAAGATCTAAGAACTCCGAATCAATGGGATGCCTTTTAACTAAAGTTGACTCATCTCCAGTCCCATCATTATCAAGATTCATATTGAAAAACAAAGATTTAGTATGAGACACATCAATCACTTTTAGATCTTCATCATTATTTTCATTGAAACTAGAAGAACACGCTTTTACAAAGCAATCTTTCTTAGTACGCATCCTAGCGGTTCTTTCTTTGCACTCATCAATGGAAATTCTCATGGCTTTGAGAGACTCATTGATATCATTCTTAGGTGGAATAGATCTAAGTTTTAAAGAATCAACATCAAGAGAAATTCTACCAACATTCCTAGCCAATTCATCAACTTTAAGCTATTTTTCTTCAAGCAAAGCACTGGAATTCTTTTGAGAGATCATAAATTCTTTAACACTATTCTCAAAATTAGAGGGAATCTTATTAAAATTTCCATAAGAATTCTTGTAGGAATTACCATAATTATTAGAGGAATTACTAAGAGACGGCCTAGGATTAAAGTTTCCTCTATAAGCATTGTTACCAAAATTATTCCTACCAACAAAATTCACATCCATAGATTCATTATTATTCTCAATCAAAGTAGACAAAGGAATATCATTAGGATCAATAGGAGCACTCTTAGTAGCAAACAATTTCATAAGTTCATCCATCTTTTAACTCAAAACATTAATTTCTTATATCGCATGAACTTTTTTACTAGTAGATCTTTTGGTGTGCCATTGAGAATAATTAACCATAATATTATCTAGGAGTTTAGTAGCTTCTCCTAAAGTGATTTCCATAAAATTACCTCCCGTGGCCGAATCTAAAAGATTTCTGGAAGCAAAATTCAATCTGGCATAAATTTTTTGTATAATCATCCATAAATTCAAACCGTGCGTAGGGCAATTGCGAATCATCAATTTCATCCTCTCCCAAGATTGGGCAACATGCTCATGATCAAGTTGTTTAAAATTCATAATATCGTTTCTAAGAGATATGATCTTAGCGGGAGGAAAATACTTAGAGATAAAAGCATCTTTGCACTTATTCCATGAATCAATACTATGTTTAGGCAAAGACGAAAACCAAATTTTAGCATGATCTTTAAGCGAAAACGGAAATAACTTCAATTTAACAATACCATTGTCCGTATCTTTCTTCTTTTGCATATCACACAAATCAACAAAGTTGTTTAGATGAGTAGCGACATCTTCACTAGGAAGGCCGGAGAATTGATCTTTCATGACAAGATTCAACAAAGCGGCATTGATTTCACAAGATTCAACATCATTAAGAGGAGCAATCGGATTGCTAAGGAAATCATTATTATTGGTATTGGAAAAATCACACAATATAGTATTATCTTGAGCCATCGTGACAAGCAATCCAACACACAAGCACACAAAAGGCAAGCGAAAAAGAGAGGCGAACGGGAAAGAGAGGGCGAATAAAATGGCAAGGGTGAAGTGGGGGAGAGGAAAACGAGAGGCAAATGGCAAATAATGTAATGCGAGGGAGATGAGTTTGTGATGGGTACTTGGTATGTCTTGACTTGAGCGAAGACCTCCCCGGCAACGGCACCAGAAATCCTTCTTGCTACCTCTTGAGCACCGTGTTGGTTTTCCCTTGAAGAGGAAAGGGTGATGCAGCAAAGTAGCGTAAGTATTTCCCTTAGTTTTTGAGAACCAAGGTATCAATCCAGTAGGAAGCTCCTCACAAGTCCCTCGTACCTACACAAACAAACAAGAACCTCGCAACCAACGCGATAAAGGGGGTTGTCAATCCCTTCACGGTAACTTGCGAAAGTGAGATCTGATAGAGATAACAACATAAGATAAATATTTTTGGTATTTTTATGATATAGATTGGAAAGTGAAGATGTAAATAAAAGTATATGGGAAACTTATATGACAAAAGATGGACCCGGGGGCCATAGGTTTCACTAGTGGCTTCTCTCAAGATAGCATAAGTATTACGGTGGGTGAACAAATTACTGTCGAGCAATTGATAGAAAAGTGCATAGTTATGAGAATATCTAGGCATGATCATGTATATAGGCATCACGTCTGCAACAAGTAGATCGAAACGATTCTGCATCTACTACTATTACTCCACACATCGACCGACTCCTGCCTGCATCTAGAGTATTAAGTACATGAAGAAAAGAGTAACGCATTAAGTACGATGACATGATGTAGAGGCATAAACTCAAGAAATATGATATAAACCCCATCTTTTTATCCTCAATGGCAACAATACAAGATGTGCCTTGCTGCCCCTGCTGTCACTAGAAAAGGACACCACAAGAATGAACCCAAAGCTAAGCACTTCTCCCATTGCAAGAAAGATCAATCTAGTAGGCCAAACCAAACTGATAATTCGAAGAGACTTGAAAAGATAACCAATCATACATAAAAGAATTCAGAGGAGATTCAAATATTTCTCATAGATAAACTTGATCAAAACCCACAATTCATCGGATCTCGACAAACACACCGCAAAAAGAGTTACATCGAATAGATCTCCAAGAAGATCGAGGAGAACTTTGTATTGAGATTCAAAGAGAGAGAAGAAGCCATCTACCTAATAAATATGGACCCAAAGGTCCATGGTAAACTACTCACAACTCATCGGAGAGGCCTTGGAGATGATGTGGAGGACCTTCATGGTCGATTCCCCCTCCGGCGAAGGCTCCAAGATGGGATCTCGCGGATACAGAAGGTTGCGGCGGTGGAAATAGTTTTTCGTGGTGCTCCTGGATGTTTTCAGGGTATGGATGCATATATATATATAGGCGAAGGAGGTAGGTCAGGGGTGCCATGAGGGGCCCACGAGGGTGGGGCGCGCCCTCCTGCCTCTTGGCCGCCTCGGCTGCTTCTTGACGTCCACTCCAAGTCTCCTGGATTGCGTTTGTTCCAAAAAGATCGCTCCCGAAGGTTTCATTCCGTTTGGACTCTGTTTGATTTTTCTTTTCTTTGAAACACTGAAATAGGCAAAAAAACAGCAATTCGGGCTCGGCCTCCGGTTAGTAGGTTAGTCCCAAAAATGGTATAACAGTGTAGAGTAATGCCCATAAACATCCAAAACGGGTAATATAATAGCATGGAACAATCAAAAATTATAGATACGTTGGAGACGTATCAGCTGGCGCATGGTTCCATGGGGTGGAAAAGGTGAGGCCGGAGCAGAGCCGCCCGTGTCTGAGCTAGGATAGGCAGCAGGCACACGTGGGTTGTTAGTGTCACGGCGAGCAAGCAACCTAGTGCCGTCGTAGGTTGGGTCCGTGTGCCACCCCGCACGGATCATGGAGACGATAGGAGCGAGGTGGTCTGGGGAGAGCGGGCGTGGTGAGCCATGCTGTGAAAGTGGTGGAGTCACCATCGGAGGAGTCACCACCGAATGG
This sequence comes from Triticum aestivum, assembly GCF_018294505.1. Lineage (NCBI taxonomy): Eukaryota > Viridiplantae > Streptophyta > Magnoliopsida > Poales > Poaceae > Triticum > Triticum aestivum. The sequence continues at coordinate 364,182,059 of NC_057807.1, forward strand.
GTTGGCCCCATCGCCGTGGTGCCAGCGTGAAACCTCGACTACCTTGGCTATTTTGATCTCATTGATGGGTGATAGTTGGATGACAATGCCAGGAGGGGCTGGTTTGCCGGATTGGAGAAGCACCACAGCGCGGACTGGGGTGTAGTCTATTCCATGAAGGCAAAAATCATCAACGGCGGCACAAACGTCACCAAGGAAAGCCAAGGCGAAGCGTATGCAGTCATTATGCCAGAGCTCGAGCTGGAACTTAGATACCTCAATTTCCGCGAGGTCAGTGAACACGACAATGGAGCGGTCAGCGTGCTCAACTGGCTCGATAGTGACCATGTTGCCTTCGAACTCTATTGGGCTATGACGGACTACATCATTGCAAGCGACAGGCATGTGGAAGGTGAGGCGGGCTATCCCGCGCCATGATCTGCCCATGATAAAGGCGGGGTTGCCATAAGTGTGTTGAATGGCTCGGCGGATAATGGGGTAGGGTTGGGGTCTGGATTCTGCAGGTGGACGAAGGCGAAGTGGCGCGGGCAATGGACTAGCCATGGTGGAGCTGCGACGAGTGGCATGTCTCCATAAGGAGGCATCAGTCTAGCCTAATGGACCGGGTAGGGCAGATCATCATCAGAATTGGTTTCAGAGACGTGCGAGGTGGTTCTAGTGTACTGAGAGGCGAGGAAGACGTCAGAGAGACATTCTCGCAGCTCCTGGGTGTCAAAAGGTGAAGTGTGTGTGTGATTGGCAACTTGGAGGGAGAGGTGGGTGTGGGTGGAGGCCCGGGGGTGTGTGACGGCAAAGAGGGGGGAAGGGGTGTCCCGTTGGTGTCGACAGGAGCGCCGTGGAGAATGAAGGGGGAGGGGACACAGAGCGTGGTGAACGGCTCGGAGAGGATGATTGGGACGTCGCCGATCATGAGAGTACGTGAGGCAGGAGCCGCCGCCGATGAGGAGCCGGCAGAGTTCATGCTGCGAGTGCAGAAGGCTGGGTTAGGTCTAGAAGTGAATGCGTCTGGAAGAGGAGGAAAGAAAGGCCAGATTCTCCTGTACCTGCAGTCACGACTGCGGTGGCCGTTCCTCCAACAGCGAGCGCAGCGGACGGGGTCGCGGCAGGTCTCGACGCAGTGGTCTAGGGCAAGGCACCGGAAGCAGCGGTTCTTCCTTTGTGTGGGTGGTGAAGAGTGAGAGCGAAGATGAGGGGGAAGGAGACATCGATGTGATATATAGGGGAGGTGAGGTTGTGGATGGCTGAGGGTGTGGGGGGAGGAAAGGAGAGCATCTTTGTATGATGCTGTCGTGTTGCCATTGGATCGCAGAGGTAGCAAATCAGTTGACAGGGCGGCTTGGTCCATTGCATGTGTCAGTGGGCGAGGAGACGGTGGCTTGTGGAGTGGTGACCGAACGGACAGAGTAGGCTGTAGGGTAGGATTAGGCGTGATGATGAGGGCTAGATGCCGTTCAGAGGCAGCGTGGGAGAGCTGCAGTGACGGGCGAGCGCATGACCTCTCCGCCTCGTCGGTTCCCGATATAAGATTAGCTTTTGGAGCGGTCGCCGGGGCCGCACGTGGGGGGACAGGGGGCGGGGCAGCGGAGCCCGAATTAGACGCGGGATGGGTAAGCGGGTCTTCCGGATTTGGCACAGACAAAGAGACAGGTAGGGGGACCTGGGTTCGCGCGTCGCCATCGCCCGCATGCGTCGTAGCCGTCACTTCATACGGATCTTTTGCAAGATTTGGTTTGCATGGGGCCGCCGCACGACCATCATTATGCATGTTGTGGGCCATAGATGCACGCGAGACTTTTCGGTCGTGCAGCGAGCACGTGACCGCAGGGGGCTGATGCGGTGCATGGACATGCAAGTGCTGGTGATCAAATGGGCCAAGGATGGAATCCGATCGAGGGGGTAGGGTAGGGTAGGAGAACTCATTATAATTATGGATGAAACGACTACAGTGATCAACGGCTGGTTCTAGCTGGTCAAAGAGAAAGAGTCGAAACCCTTCAAAATCAAGGGACCCATGCTTGAGAATTTGAATTTTGATTGAGCGGGAGAAGATGCCAGACTTAAAAATATGCACATGAACTTTGACTGCAAGAAAATCTTGTTTGGCCGAAAAGCAGTGGTTTGGGGCAGACTCAACTAGCAGTTCATTAGGCCTAACACTAATTGGCTGGAAAGTAATCCAGAACAAGTGCGTCTAGTGAGTGTAATGCACATGAGGGGGAGCTGGGCAAAACAATTAACATTAAGCATTCGGTAAAAGAAGCTAATACCCGGCCGTTGTCGATGCTCCTTGGTTAGATCAAGAGTTGTTAATGCAAGTGGCGGGGATGCAGGGATGACCACCGACGGCGAGGAAGTCATGGCACCATACGATGGCGGCATAGCGACCGCAGGAGGCGAGCGACGGGCACCCCCCAGAGGCAGTGGCCAGGGGAAGCGGATAAGCATGCCCTGCTTGTGGAAATCGCCGATGGAGGCAACGAGCTTGGCGACTTCAGGCGAGGCGACGATGAAGGAGAAGCAAGAATCCCCGTCATCCATGACGTTGAAGTGGTGATGGACGCCGCCAAAGAGGCTAGCGAGGATGAGGCCCATAGATGTGGCATTGAGGGCGAATGGAAACTGTATGACGCACGCGTACATGCGGCATCCGTGCGGCTGGCTTGATGGATGAAAGGAGACTGAAGATCAAAGTTGTGACCAGCCACACCTTGAAAGTGGAGGCCCAGGTCGTCTATAATTTGGAGCAACTGTGCAATCGACATACAAGTCGCAACAGTCTGGGATGGAGGTGGAAGCGGGGGCAGGGTTCTGGAAAAAGAAAAGGCGTAGGATTGGTGATGGATTGTGGTTTGGGTGAGGATGACCTCCGCAACACGTGCAGAGGCAACATGGAAGCGGAAGACAAGGGGAGAGCACTTGGCCAGGAAGAAGTCAGCAGCATTGTCACCAAGGGCGGCTTGAAGGAGAGCTACGACAACTATGGCATCAAGGTGGCGGTTGGAGAAGCCGAAGACGATGTAGAGCGGCAAGGCGAGGTGTAGAGCCGGGGTGGTGATGTCAAGGCGGAGGTAGTAGCAGCAGTCGTCCTCAAACTCCAGCCCCATGGCGTTGCCGCAGCCCAGGAAGCAGCGGAGCGCCACCTGGCCGGCTTTGACATAGGGCAGGTCAAATACCGATGAGGGGGGGTAGTGCAACAGAGGGGAGGAGCTCGTCGAGAGGATTGATGGCTAGGGCTAGGTCAGGTGGAGGGACTGTCGGAGGGTCTGTGGTGGCTGGAGCGTGGTCGGAGGCCTGTGTGGGAGGAGGAGGAGGAGGAGCGGGAGCGGGAGTGCGAGACATCCTTCGTGACTACAACTTCAAAAGCAACATGGTGGAGTCACACTCTTTTTGAACGGCAAATTCCAAAACATAGAAACTTTTGTTTTTGCGAAAAACAAAACACAGAAACCTGATGTGCAAAAAGAGAGCAAATGTCAGACATGGTGCCAATAGATAGTACAGTAGCAGAAACATGCAGAGTACTGTCATGCGAAAAGGATCAAGAAGATTAGAACCAATAAAAAATAAGAATAGTAATACAAAGAGCACCCAGGGGACTCACATGATGTCCGTTCCCTCACATCATAGATCCCACTGGCTAAAGAAATTGTAGTTCATGCCTCAAACGTGAAGGGGATTTAAATAATATAAGAGGGGGTTGAGTTGACAAGATGCATGCATATTGTAGGGATTCTTCCCATCAGACATGGAGGCGGGGCCGCTGGGCACACGTGAGTGCAGCTGGGTAGGATTTGGTGCAATGAAGGTGGAGAAGATGAAGAGGAAGAGTATAGCCTGAAGGTGTTGTATCCGTCTTGACGACATCGAGCCGGCTACCTGGCGAGCTTCCTGTCCTCGAGGAAAAATTCCGAGTGCCCTCGAAGGAGCCGTAGTCACCTACATTAATGGTGATTCCGGCGGTGATTTGAGTTCGTTTGACCATCCAGGTCTCTCTGCATGCGCGCCGGCCGAGCGAGACCTACACTTCTTTTCGCCGGGTGGTCCGATCGGTATCAATCCTGCACGTTGGGAGACGGCGGCGGCGGCGTAGGGGCCGGAGGAGGAGAAGGCATCGCACGCATGTCCGAGCAGCTTGAAGACGCCCTCCGCGGCGGCGTAGAGGTTCTTGTCCGATTGGATAAAGAGACCGCTTTTGACGGCGTCGGCCGCGGAATACCATATCGAGAAGGCGTGTCAGTAGCCCAAGCGGTCCGGGCTCTCGCCCACGGCAGTGTGAACGTCAGTGGCGAGCACGTTCGCTGCGCTGGTGAGCGACGTGAAGAACCGTTGGGCCACGCCTTTGTTCGTACTAATTTGCGGAATTTTTTATAAGGATTTTTCGGAGGAATATTCAATATGATCTTGCTTTATTTTCTTTGTTTTCTACTTTGATTAGCGGGAGCAGTAACCCTGATGCATGCGAATTGCTCCTCCGCATGCATGTGAGTTATTTACTCTCTTTTTCAAACGTCTAATTTATCCTCCACGTAGTGTTTGTTTCCTACTTTTAGGATACGAACGGGATGCGGGACGGGAACTTCCGGCAGAGTTTTCGTTCGCCCGGCAAATTGGTAAGGCTGGCCATAGTGGGGTAACATAACTAGTACTCACTCCGGCTTTTTTAGTTTGTATATACGATTTGATCAAAGTCAAACTTTATAAAGTTTGACCAACTTTGTTGAAACAAATATCAACATCTACAATATTAAAGTTGTATGGTATGAAAATTAATTTCATGATGCATCTAACAATATTGATTTTGAATTGTGAATCTTGAAATTATTTTCTATAAACTTAGTCAAAGTTAACAAAGTTTGACTTTGACCAGATCTTATATGCAGACTAAAAAAACGAAGGGAGTATCATATACTTGGAACTCACAAATATGCTTATGTGGCAGGCAATTAAAGAAGAGAGAGAGGGTAGTAGTAACATAGGTAGATACCGTAAGGCTGGTCACAATGAGAAGGAACTTAGGAGTAACATCACACACTCCAATACAACTTTGCTTATGTGGCACATATTTAATGAAGAGAGAGGTGCTTGTGGTAACTAGCTAAGTTACCGGAACATCACACACTCCAAGAAACAATGAGTCTATAACCTAATAAATACATCGTTGCATGACACTACATAGATGTTCCTACCCACTATGGAGGTAGTAACATAGTCTAGGGAAGTGTGTAAGTTACTAGCTTACTCCCTCCGTCCGGGTTTATTAGGCCTAAAGACAACTTCTCTTAGACCAAGACACATAATAATTTGCTCACATAAATTCTTCAATTCCACTCTCAATGCACTCTCTCACATGCATGCAGCCAATGAAAAAGCACGCATGAAGTGTATTAATTTCCCATTCATGGCACCAACAACAATGGCTTTCAAGGCAACCAATGAAATGGTTGCACGCATGCACCTTTCCAAAGCGAGGCCTTATAAAAAGGGACATGCTTGTGATGCTAAGAGGCCTAATAAACCCGGACGGAGGGAGTATGTTCTTGCCCATTGTGACCAGCCTAACATAATAAATGGTATGTTATTACTCCCTCCTTCCATCTATATAGGGCCTAATGCGTTTTTCGAGGCTAACTTTGACCAAATGTTAGAGCAATAATATATGACATGCAACTTACACAAAGCACATCATCAAATTCGTATGTGAAAGGAGCTTTCAATGATATAATTTTCACAGTATGCATGTCATGTAGTATTAATTTTATCAATAGTCAAAGGCGGTCTTAAAAAACGCATTAGGCCCTATATAGATGGAAGGAGGGAGTATGTGTCATGCATGAAAATAAATGAGATCATCTATGATAATACTTTACGATAATACGCACTATAGATGTAATATCATACACTAATATCATATGCATGATACTAGTATATGTTACTCTTCACTATGGCCAGCCTAAAGGCAATTTTGACGAGGGTTAGTATATAATCTTAACAGTTAGAATAATTAAATGGCGCTGACCGTGCGGATGTAATTGGTTTGTGCTGTTTTGTGTACCTAAGATTGGGTACATTTTTTTCACGAATACGCAAAGCTTGCATATCATTTCATTGATAGAAGGAGTTAGAATGAGTACATAAGATGGTACAACACATGACACGGACACAAGAGGCGTGAACATGGTGCACGAAACAGAGAAACATGAGAAACTCGACCCCAACATAAAAAACACAGCTAAACTCTCCAACCGAAGAAGCAATCCAACCAACAACTAGACGGCCGACATCTCCTAAGTGTACTTAAGATTGGATACACTTAGGGATAAAAATATGTTTTCTTGTTTAATAGTAGTATATAGATAGTGTATGAGTTGGATGAGTCTTCATTAATTCTCACCTACACGAGAATTAGCAAACCCAGAGTAGTACTAGTAGTTAGTACTGGGTAGGTGAAAAGGATGTGCTTCGTGCCAGTTGGATTGATCAACAACACCATAGTTAATTTCTCCTGACTATCCTAGGATTTTTAAAACTAGAGTTGGTTGATTTTTTCCGTGGGCATCTGAAACAACCCCTAGCGCCAGTCACTTTTGATTTTCGCCATCACACCAATATCCAACAATTAGAAGCACGCCGTCACATGTTCATCTTCTTCCTCCTCCTCCATGTGACGGTTTCCTTCTCCCTCGCGGCCTGCCTAGGCCTAACCGACTGCCCTTACCTCCCGCAACCGACGGCTATGGCTGCCTCGCCGCCCGCCCTCCCCTCGACCTCTCCCCACCATTGTATTGGCCATAGCCCCGAGCATCCCTCTAAGTTTTGCCTCGATGGACAACACTGGCGACCGCCCCGCACCCCCTCCCCCCTCCTTCGGTTAAGTTTCAGATTTGCTCCCCTCGGCTATCGTCGGCTCCCACTCGTACACGGCTCAGCCTCGCCCTGACCGGTTATCTTCACGCCGTCCTTGCCTTCGGCCTCGTGCAAAGCAGAAAGTGACCGACGCAACATAAAAATTAAGGCACCTGAGATTTAGACAAAATATACGTAGTACGATTTTTGTAAGTCAATGATTCATAAAAAGATATACGTACAGCGTTTTCGTAAGTCAATGATTCATAAAAAGAGACATGGTAGATTTTGATGAGTGCAGTACTATTTTTTTCCCTTTCAAAATGAAGTTGTCCCGTTGTAGACGAAAAAATCACGCTGAACCAGAGTGGACTGTTGTTCATCGACGGAATGAGGCAAAGAAACAAAAATCATCCGGTCGCATCTAGCTAGCCAAATTACAGATGCAAACAAATCGCTACTACTACCGGAGCACTGCGCATCGAGCAGCAGCAGACACGTCTGAGAAAACAGGTTGGGCGACAGCACCCTGACCTCAGTAGTTACTGATGCGCGAGATTCGCTGACGCTATGCGCCAAGTCGCTAGCCGCTGCCTTGACTCGGCTCTCCCTTTCACACGTCAGGTCGATTCTCCTAGATGAATTCTCGCTTCGTTTCTGCGGGGGCGGGCAGCGGGAAGTCGCAGATGAGTTGAGATGTTTGCGCGGGCCTTCGCCGTGGTGGATGCATGGACGCCAACAAATTGATGTAGCTTGTACGATGCTGCTGCTGCTGATGCTTGTACGCTTTAGCCAAGGATTGCGCGTGCAGCGGTCATGTTGGGGACTTTAGGCCAACTCCAAAGCACCGTCCCAAACCGACGTTCGTTTTATCCGGATTTTGTTCGTTTTAGGCGGTAAGCCCAACTTCAACACACGATCTCAAACGGACATTCGTTTTGTCTAGATTTTGTCAGTTTGGGAATGGCAATGAGGCCGTGTCCGCCTAGATTTGGGTTTGCGTTGGCGACGCCCAACGCGCGGCCGCATCTTCTGACCCATCTCATCCGCCGAAGCCCAAATATAATAAATGAAGCATAGCAAAAATAGTTTATAAATCAAACATAACAACATGTTCAAATAGTCTATTATTACAATCCAACAAATTTTTTTTAAATATCAAATAGTCTTACAAATCCACTCAGAGCCTGTGCACACGGAAAGAGATTAAACCGATAGATCTACTGATTGTGATCCCACATGTGCTCAACCAAGTCATCTTGCAGCTGCGTATGAGTGTTTCGATCACGCAACTCACGATGAAATTGAACAAACTGTTCAAAGGTTGCAGGAGGTGGGTGCTCAGACTCAACATTCTCACCCTGGAAAACAAACCCTCGGTCGTAGATGATGCCATCACGCTCATCCTCAACGGTCATGTTGTGCATGATCACACAAACAGTCATCACCTCCCAAAGTTTATGCGTGCTCAGTGTCAATGCAGGGTTTCGAACAATACCCCTTCGAGACTGAAGCACACCAAATGCACGTTCTACATCTTTCTTGGCACTCTCCTGCATTTGGGCAAATCTCTGTCTCTTCTCTCCTTGCGGATTGGGTATGGTCTTCACAAGAGTGGGCCACTAGGGATAGATACCATCTGCTAGATAATATCCCTTGTTGTAATGCTGGCCATTGATCTCAAAGTTGGCATCCGCGCAGTGGCCTTCTGCAAGTCTTGCAAACACCGGAGAATGCTTAAGAACGCTAATATCATTGTGACAACCAGCCATGCCGAAGAAAGAATGTCATATCCACATATCTTGCGAAGCCACGGCTTCAAGTATGACAGTGGCACCTTTCACATGTCCCTTGTACTGCCCCTGCCAAGCAAATGGACAGTCCTTCCACTTCCAATGCATACATTAGATACTACCAAGCATGCCCGGAAAGCCCTCTCGGCGTTTTGGGAACGGGGGTTCCCAGACTTGCCTGCCTACGGCCTGCAGCGTGGCTCAGCCAGTGGCCCAGTGCGGCCCGTCTTCATCAACTCAAGCTCAAGACCCTCGCGAGGGGCCAAGCCTCGCGGGGCGGACGACGCAAGGCCTCATCAGGGGTGGCCTCACCAGGCAGGCTCGCGAGGAGGCGGAGAGATTAAGGCGAGGGGTACCTCGCGAGGTGCCCATGACACAAGCCATGATGATCAAGACCAGGCGGGCGCCATGCGGGCGTCAGCCTGCGCAGTGTCCTCGTTTCCTCTTATGGTGCAAAGGGGACGAGCGCATGCGCGGAGTACCGAGGCATCAGGCAAATGTTTCCATTTCGGTGCAGCAAGACCAAGACCAGCAGGACGGCAGGACGGAGGTCACCGTGGAGCCCAAGACGGCGTCATCACCATTACTTTTGGCAGTCAAAGACCATCTTTAGTCAGGATAGCCTGTACTAGTTGTCCCCTTCCGAAATGGCCGTTGTTGGGTCCCATCCCGCTCAATATTTGCGAAGAGGACCAGGGCCTCTATAAATAGAGCTAGCCACCCCACAATAGAAGGCAATCTCCTCCAGGGCCAAAGAGAGACGGATCGATTCCTCCTCAAGCACACCACCACAACAACACCTCTCCTCGCGAGGCTGTTCTTCCTCTATACTATTCATCATCAGCCCAAAGAGGCAATCCACCACACCACACACTGGATTAGGGTATTACACCACAACGGTGACCCGAACCAGTATAAACCTTGTGTCTCTTGTGTTGTTCATCGATCTAGCTTAGAATCGCGGCAAGGTTGTGGGCGTGTTTCAGTAGGGAGAAGAACTTCGTGCGCACCCTAGAGTTCGAACCTTAAGGGTTTTGCCGGAACCCGATATCTGACATTTGGCGCGCCAGGTAGGGGTGCGCCGGAGCTCTTCCTTCCGTCGGCCCGCTCTCCGCCAACACCGCGCTTCACCCTCATGGCGGACAACGCGCCTCAGGCTCCGGCAGTCGGCGCCAGCGTTGGGGCCAGGGGGCTCCAGGCCTTGGCCCCTGCCTTGCGACAGGTGCAGTGGCCGCACAAGTTCAAGCCAGAGATGCCGCCGCGCTATGACGGCGCGGCGGACCCGCTGGCTTTCCTGCTGGCATACGAAAAGGCCATCCTCAAGGCCGGAGGCGACGACAAGGTCATGGCAACTGGTTTCCCTTGGCCCTCACCGGCGTCCCGCGCGTTTGGCTGCTCGACCTGCCAACGTCTTCTGTGGCCTCCTGGGAGGAGCTGCGCAACCTCTTCCTCACCCACTATGCTGCACCGGCGCCCTCAGTCGTCGCAGCTCTCCTGGGCGGCTCGCAGGCGCCACCCTGAGACCGCCACACCATGTTGTTCTTCCGCTAGATCGGCGCCGCCCTTGCGCGGCAAGGAGCTCCTCCGGGTTGGGCGGCACCCAAGGCCGACCTAACCTTCAACTCGGACGATCACCCCATCAACACCGCCTGCTCGGGTGCGCTTCCAATGCTTTGCACGCCCACCATCTGCCAGGTGGTCGTCACCAAGACCCTCATCGACGACGACACTGGCCTCAACGTGCTCTCGGTGGAGGCCTTCAGCCTTCTCCATGTACTGCTGGAACGACTCCGACCTAGCAAGCCCTTCTCGGGCATCGGAGGCGGTTCCTCCGGCTCCCTGGGGCAGATCCGCCTTCCTCTGACCTTTGGTACCCACGACAACTTCCGCACGAAGCTGGTCAACTTCGACGTCGCCCACATCGGCCTCCCGTACAACGCCATCCTCGGGTACCCTGCCTTGGCTCAGTTCATGGCAGCGACCCATCCGGCCTACAACCTCATGAAGATGCCCGGGAGCAGCGGCGTCCTCATCATAGCTGGAGATACCAAGGACGCTCTGCTGGTGCTCAAGCTCGCCCTCAAGACTGTCGCCGCAGCACAGCTTGCCGGCGCGGACACCTCCAAGGCCAAGGGGGCTGCGCCGACCAAGAAGCAGTTGTTCACCCGGGACAAGGCGGAGACCAAGCAGGTGCCGGTTGAGGAGGACGGGTCCTCAGACGCCACCTTCACCATAGGTGCCAACCTCGACCCCGACCAAGAGGAGGCACTGGTGAAGTTCCTGCGCACGAACAAGGACGTGTTCGCGTGGGAACCCAAGCAGCTAGCGGGGGTCCCAAGGCAGGTAATTGAGCATCACCTGAATGTGTGCCCCAATGTACGCCCCGTGAAGCAGAAAGTAAGGCGGCAGTCCACCGAGAAGGAGGCCTTCATTGTCCAAGAAACCCGCAAGCTAGAGGCAGCAGGTGTTATTCGCGAGGTTCACTACCCCGAATGGCTGGCAAACCCTGTTGTTGTGCCAAAAAAGGGAGGAAAGGAGCACATGTGCGTCGACTTCACCAACCTCAACAAGGCCTGCCCTCAAGATCCGTTCCCGCTCCCCCGCATCGACCAAATTGTCGACTCCACCGCCGAGTGTGACCTGCTGTGTTTCTTGGATGCGTTTTCGGGTTATCACCAAATCAAGATGGTGATAGAAGACGTGGAGAAGACGGCCTTCCTGACCCCATGTGGGGTGTACTGCTACACCTGCGTGCCATTCGGGTTGCACAATGCGGGCGCAACCTTCCAGCGACTGATGCACATCGCCTTAGGCCGGCAGCTCTGGAAAAACACCGAGGCTTACGTCGACGACATCGTGGTGAAGTCTCGGGAGGTGAAGACCTTGATCCAGGATCTGGAGGAGACCTTCACGAGCCTACGCAAGGTGGATCCGCGACTCAACCCGGAGAAGTGCGTGTTTGGCGTTCCTTCCGGCAAGCTTCTGGGCTTCCTCATGTCCCACAGAGGGATTGAAGCCAACCCGAAAAAGGTCAAGGCAATCGAAGACATGAGTCCACCGCAAACCCTCAGAGAAATGCAGAAGCTTGCCGGACGCGTAAGGGCGTTAGGGTGCTTCATCTCCAAGTTGGGGGAGCGCACCCTGCCCTTCTTCAAGCCGATGAAGAAGAAGGGCCCGTTTGAGTGGATGCAGGAGGCCTACCAAGCGTTTCAAGACCTCAAGAAATATCTGACCAGCCCTCCTGTAATGGTGGCACCACACCCTCTCGAGCCCCTGGTGCTCTACCTCGCCTCCACACCCTACTCCGCCAGCGCAGCTCTAGTGGCGGTTCAGGAGGAGCGCCAGGTCAAGTCCGCATACGACCGGCCACGGCCACGGCCGCGACGGCACAAAACCAAGAAGGCTTCGCGAGGACCACAAAAAGACACATCCATGACATTTTGGGCCGAACAAATTTTGTTTTCTGTCATACATATGACACTTCTATGACGATAATTCTGACAAAACCCGATATCATCATAGATGTGGTGGGATCCTACTTCTATGACAAAAAATCATGACAGAAAATGGGCTTTTCGTCCTGGGCGGGCCGGAGACGCAACTGCATGACTTTCTTTGGGCCGTCCATGACGGAAAAAACCGTGGTAGAAGCGAGGGGGAGGAAAATTTCGGGGAGTTCCCGGTTACGGTGGGAGGTCGGGGGCCGAGCGATGCTCGTTTCTCTCGTACACGTACACGCATGTGTGCGAGGCATTGGCTCTAACTGAACCCGAGCGAGGCGTTGGGCTCTAACTAAACCCGAGCGATTGCACTGCAGGCTACGCGTTACTGAACCCGAGCGATCGATCGATGGCTGTTAACTAAACCCAATCGAGTGATTCCTTCGCTACTGCTGCTAACTGAAGCCGATCGATTGGATGAACAGTGAGCGTTGAGGGGGGGGGGTGGATGAACAGTGAGCGGTGGCATTGCCTCTGGATGAACAGGACCCCGTGGTGTGGAGGGCTAGATGAATAGTAGACGGTGGAGGGGTGCCCGCGGAGGGGTGGTTGAACAGGACTCCGTGGTGTGGAGGGCTGGATGAATAGTCGACGGTGGAGGGGTGCCCGTGGAGGGGTGGTTGAATAGTAGCCAGGGAAGTAGCGCGCGGTGGAGGCTGGATGAACAGGAGCCCGTGGAGGCTGGAGGAGGTCGACGGTGGATGAACAGTAGCCCGTGGAGGCTGGAGGAGGTTGATGGTGGAGATGAACAGTATCCCGTGGAGTCCCGTTTTGCGGTATGCCACACCCCTCCCGATGAACATGACCCCCGTTTCGACCGTAGCGCTCCAACACAAGTCCGTTTTGTCTGTTTTGCGGTACGCCACACCCCTCCCGATCAACAGGACCCCCATTTCGACCGTAGGAGGTCCGTTTCCTCCGTTTTGCGGTACGCCAGACCCCTCTCGATGAACAGGATCCCGTTTCGAATGTGGCCGGTCGAACACAAGGTCGTTTCCTCCGTTCTGCGGTACGCCAGGCCTTGCTTCCTTCGCTTGTTCCGTCCAAGCCCTCCTGATGAACACGACCACGCATTCCGTTCCGACCCAGCCGGTTGGCTCCCACACGTTCCGTTGCCTCCCGATGAACACGACACATTCCGTTGCCTCCCCATGAACATGTCGCATTCCGTTGCCTCCCCATGAACACGACGCATTTCATTGCCTCCCCATGAACATGGTGCATTCCGTTGCCTCCCCATGAACACGACGACGATGTTGTTTCTCCGTTCTGACCCAGCCATGTACACGAGCCTTGGCCGTACGTATGCGCGAGTAGGCGTTTGAGACCCTGCCCGTATGTACGTACGTGGCCGTATTTTCTTTCTTGCACCCTGGCCGCTGTACGTACGTGTACATGCTACGTGCATGCCTCTACTACGACACGTGCGCGCCTCTACATCCACCAGTATATATGTGCGTACACGTTCGCGACCAGAATGACAATGCTATGTACGCTTCGACCAGGTGGGTCCCGACTGTCAGGCACTTCCTTGCCTGCGAAGATGTAGCTGGTGGGTCCCAGCAGTCAGTGGGGCGAATCGTTTTTTTTGCCCGGATGCACTTCCTTGCGTGCGAAGGTGTAGCTGCTGGGTCCTAGCAGTCAGGGGGGCGAATCGTTTTTTTGCCAGAACGCACTTCCTTGCATGCGAAGATGTAGCTGGTGGGTCCCAGTAGTCAGGGGAGCGAATCGTTTTTTTTCTAGACGAACTTCCTTGCGTGTGAAGGTGTAGCTGGTGGGTCCCAGCAGTCAGGGTGGAAACGTTTTTTTTGCAAAATACGATGGCCCGTCTGGTGGGTCCCTGCTGTCAGGTGGAGGAACCATTATTTTCCGCGTAATAAGGAGGCACTTCCTTGCTGCGGCCCTGGACCCAGCTGTCAGCCTCTCCACATACAGTCCACGTCCGATGGAGATCGTTCCTTGACCATGTTGACCACGCCGTGCCGGGAGCACAAGGGCGGTGGACGACAGCGAGGCCTAGGAAGGGGACGACGCGAAGCCGATGAAGACGCGGCAGTGGATGCCCACACGGAGAGGAGTATGAGGGTTCACTCGTTCGGCTGCGGTGTGAGGCTGCCATCGCCGAAGGGCCTGGCCAGCGCTGGGCATGGTAGGGGCGGTGAGGCCTCCATAGCATAGCCGGCCACGGGAGGCAGGAGCAGGCGACACGACTGGCGCAGCTTTGGGCGGCTGGAGCAAGAAGACCAGAGGTTGAAGAAGCACTACGGCCGTTGGATGGACATCGTACGGTCACTGGAGCTAGAATCGTTCATATTGACTAAGTTGACAAAGCCCTCCGTCCCCGTCAACTTAGTAGGCCCACAAGTCAGCCTCCCACCAAGGTGGGTCCCAGCTAGCAGGGGGAGTATTCATGTTTTTGTGCGTAATAAGGAGGCACTTCCGGTGGGTCCGAGCTGACAGCGGGGAGAACGTTTTTTTCGCGAAATACAGTGGCCCGTCTGGTGGGTCCCAGCAGTCAGGGGGAAACGTTTTTTTTCGCGAAATAAGGTGGCCCGTCCGGTGGGTGCCTGCTGTCAGGTGGAGGAATAATTATTTTGCGCGTAATAAGGAGGCACTTCCTTGCGGCCGCCGTGGACCCAGCTGTCAGCCTCTCCACGTATAGTACTCTTCCGATGGAAGTCGGTTGTTGACCACGTTGACCACTTCACGCCGAGAGCACCAGGGCGGTGGACGACAGCGAGGCCTAGGAAGGGGATGACGCGGAGCCGGGGAAGACGCAGAAGTGGAAGCCCGCACGGAGAGGAGTACGAGGGTTCACTGGTTCGGCTGTGGTGTGAGGATGCCGTCACCGCAGAATAACAGGGGGTGTGGGTGAGTGGAGGGATGGCCTGGCCAGCGGTGGGAGTAGTATGGGGGCGGTGAGGCCTCCGCGGCAGCACAGCCGGCCACAGGAGGCAGGAGCAGGCGGCACGACCGGCGCTGCTTTGGGCGGCTGGACCAAGAAGACCAGAGGTTGAAGAAGCACTACGGCCGTTGGATGGACATCGTACGGACACTGAAGTTAGAATTGTTTATTATTGACTAAGTTGACAAAGCCCTTGGTACGCTCCAACTTAGTAGGCCCACAGGTCAGCCTCCGAAACGGTGCGCCCCAGATGTCAGGGGGAGGAATCATTTTTTGGGCGGCCGAAGCTAAGAATATCCGAGATTGAAGAAGAAGCACGACATCCGTTGGATAGACATCCAACGGCCACTGCTGCTAGAACCGTGTGTTGACTATAATAAGTTGACAAAGCCTTGCATACGCGTCAACTTATTTTTTTAGGGGACGCGTCACTTAGTAGGCCCACAAGTGTGTGGCAGAGAACTTATAGCCCATTTGCGTTTTGTAAGAATGTACAACCCATTTTTGAATTCTAATGGAATTTACAACAGCCCATTTACAGTTTGTTAAAAGTACAACCCATTTTCTAGCTAGGACAACGATTAATAATTTCAACCAACCGTTGAAGACAGAATTCAATAAAATTTCCCACATTTTGATGGGATCCGAAATATTTTTATCCCGAAATTTCTAGTCAGATTAAATATAAATTTGTATTACGTAAAAATCCAACGAAACATTGCACGCGCAACAATGAAAATTTAAGATTTTCAAAATCCATAAATAATATTTTATAAACTAATTTCGTGTTTGGTGCATTTTTTATAGTTACTGCCCAATTTTTATAATTACATCCCATTTATTATTTTTAAAGCCCATTTTCCTGTTAAGCCTAATGCATCCCTCCTAGGAAAGATTTGCAGCCCAGCGGGGCGGAGAATAACAAGTTGACCTTGCCTGGGTATTCCTCAAAAAGACGTATAGCTGGGCTAGCCATTTTCATCTTGAAAAAATTAGTATCTGGGCTGGATATCTGGCCTGGGCTAGACGGGCCACAGCCCGCCCAGTTAATACCCTGCTCTCCTCTGAACAACAACGAAATCATCGCCAAGAAAAACTCTGCAGTGCTCACGCCTCAAAAACACAAATACTGCTCGAGCTGCTTGGTCCCAGCTGTCGGCCGCACCTTGTGCAATTCTCTCGTTTATATTGACTACATATGTTGACAATGGTGTGGGACCGTGATGTCAGGAAACCAGGAGAAAGCAAAAAAAATATAGTTGTACATAATAAGGAGGCACTTGCGTACGTACGGCTATGGCCCTAGTGGGTCCCTAGTGTCATCCAGTCAAAATAAAGTCATCTCCTGAATCCTCATGTTCGTTGACGATGTTAACAATGCTCGGCGCCACGGCGAGCGCAACAACTTGAAGGACAATGGAGAGGGCCTCGCGGGCCCTACGGATGGTCTGATACAGCGCCCGCTGCTCATTCAGGAAGCCAGGATCATCGGACACCTATGAGCACCTTCGAGAAACTGAGACGGCATGAAACGGTAAGGCCGCGCTTGGGAGCTCTGGTTTATTTCAAACCTGTATTAACATACAAGTGTAATTTACTCGTCATCGGAAACAACGCGTAAAATACAGGCGTAATGAAACCGAGGGCCCGAGGTCTGTAAGTAAAACCGGCGGGTTACGCGTGTAATTTGAGAGACCAGTGTATATTTTACGAGCACTGCTATATGGACGACATTACCAGACGATACATGCACGACGTGCGTATCATGCCATCCATGGGCAAGGCTGAAACAGCAGCTAACGGCTGGATTAGCAATCGTCCGAGTGTCGTTCAGCGTTTTTATCGTGTGTGAAGTACTTCCGATATTTTACTAGTCGAAATCGACCAACCAAGCGCCTTCGCCCGAGACCATCTGCTTTAATTTACAAGCGTCAGTTTTACAAGCGGTTTTGGTTGGAAAACGACGATCCAATCACGGCCTAATATCATGAGTTGGTCGGAAGATCATATGGTTTCACGTCTAACCTACCCGACTTGTCGTATAGGCTATGAATGAAACATCAGACGATGAACTTCTTAAGCACGGAAACAACAGAAGAGGATGATCTTCTTAACAAGCAAATCACTGGCATTAGATCGACATGCAAAACAATACGAAGCATTATTCTCAGGAGGCACGGTGAACAGCTCGTGATGCCGCATGCCACAACATTCCAAGCTCAACTTTGCAATCAAACACAAGGCCTGGCATTACATAGACAATATTCAGAACAAACTCTTAACACAGGAATATCTCAGCAGAGTAACTATTTACTTCTAAACTGAACACAGGAATAGGAAAAAACACTCGACGCTGCTCACAGCAAGGGCGTCCCACTCAAAAATATCAAATGCATGTCTTCTGGCTAACATCAATGAGCAAATTTTGACAAGGTTTTCCAATTCCAATATATTAAACTAACGTCTTCTTGCTAACATCAATGATTAAACTTTGACAAGCTTTTCCCATTCAAAATATGTAATGCCTATGATCGTGGAGTCCTGTCGTAGCTTCTTGTACTTGTTTGGGAATTTTTGCCCAGGCCCATTAATGGTCTCTGCAGACTAGTCATGTCACCGGTGTCTAATAATACTCTGTAAAGCTTCTCGGTCATTCCTTCTGTAATGTAGCGCAAACAGTGACTGCTTCTTTCTGCAAAGTGGAACGACCAACTGGACCCAGTAATGCAGCAGTTTGCCTTGGACACATTGGCTCCTTTTGTGCAGTTCAACTAAAATCGAAGTCGGAATAAAACCGAGCTTT
Source organism: Triticum aestivum (assembly GCF_018294505.1). Lineage (NCBI taxonomy): Eukaryota > Viridiplantae > Streptophyta > Magnoliopsida > Poales > Poaceae > Triticum > Triticum aestivum. The sequence goes on from NC_057807.1 coordinate 364,199,903, forward strand.
AATTTTGATATCCCTGTAAGCAACAATAGGTATAAGGGAAACAATTACTGAGAAATAACGGTTGATGACTTGTACTCCCAGAAGAAAAGCATCTACTGATCTACTTTATCTTAATGGGAAACAAAGCAGGAGAGTAGCAATTCTCCATCAGTGTGATTCATTCATATTGACTGAGACATTATCTTAACAATGCCTTGTTTCAACATGTATAAAGAACGACAAAGCAGAAAAGTACCATTCCTAAAACAATGCAACTGATTCATTTTAACAGAGACATTATCTTAACAATACCTTGGTTAAACATGTAGAAAGAACTACAAAGCAGGATAGTACCATTCCTAACAAGTGTTGCAGTTTTGAACTAAGATTCAGTAGTTAATTAATTCTGAGAGTGGCATTGCTTAATTTTACCAGCGGCATTAGATTAACGAAAAGCATAAACAGTTCCAGGGGAGAGTGGGCGCAACAACAGTATGTGCTTCCATCTACTTATAAAGGGGGTGATGCAGAGTTTGTTGTAACAAAGCAACAAGCATCATGTCTGGGTTGGTCCCATTTTTGTTCACTACTTAATGGGAAAAGACAGCAATACAATAGCTTCAATTCAACATTTATTTAAAACAGTACCAATACAAGTAGCACAACATCTCAAAGCACACTGCACAATCATGTGGATGAAGGCCTGTACTGACCTTTCATGAGACGGACAAGATAAAATACGAATCTGCCAACACGAATAGGAAATCCAATCTCGTTTTGTGCAGTTGCACTGAAATCAAGCAAAGTGTTTCGCGTAGCGAAGCAAAATGTCGCAATAGCAACAAGTTGAATAGATATCCCTGTTTAAACAGAGGCAAAAAAGGAATCAATTACTGGCTAATAAAGGAGGATGAAACATGCGGCCACAAAAATGGTAATCCCGCCAATCCCTAACAAGTGTTGCAGTTTTGAAATAAGATTCAGTAGTTAATTCTGAGAGTGGCATCAATTACTGGCTTATAAAGGGGTGATGCTGAATTTGTTGTAACAAAGCAACAAGCATCATGTCTGGGTTGGTCCCATTTTTGTTCACTACTTAATGGGAAAAGACAGCAATACAATAGCTTCAATTCAACATTTATTTAAAACAGTACCAAAACAAGTAGCACAACATCTCAAAGCACACTGCACATCATGTGGATGAGACCAAGATTTGAAACAACTCGCCACGAAGACTGGAAACAAATCTCGATCTCCTTTTGTGCAGTTCCACCAAAATTAAGCAAAGTCACCGGTGTGACATTCAAGTTGAACTGCACAAAACACTCTTAAAACATAAGTGTTTCGAGTAGCGAAGCAAAATGTCGCAATAGCAACAAGTTGAATCGATACCCCTGTTTTAACAGAGGCAAAAAAGGAAACAATTACTTGCCGATAAAGGAGGATGAAACAAACGGTGACAGAAAGAAGCATCTAACTTATCTTGGATGGAAAACAAAGTAGGATAGTAGCATTTCTAAAACGGTTGCATTGATTCATATTAATAGAGACATTCTCTTGAAACAACATTCGTTAAAAAATGTAATTTATTTTTAACAGTGGCATTGCTTCAATTTTCCGGTGGCATTCTTAGATTAACAACAACAAAATAGCTGTATGGGACATGCCAGCACCATGTGCGTCCACACGTATAAATGGGTGATGCAGAGTATGTAGCCAAGCAGCATATATGCGTTGGTCCCATATTTGTTCTCTTTGAACCTTTTTCCTATGTGAGGGCAGCAAATCTAGTCCTGCACAAACTACCCGACCCCCCCAGTTTCTTTCCCTTTTCAACAAAGAGATCGGTTCCTTACAGATGTGTGTACTGGGTTACCCCCTTTTTCCCTTTTCGACCTACAAAGCGGCTGGATAGCATGTCTATACTACTTTCCGCCCCTCCTTTCCTCATTGAACCACGTCCTAGATTCTTGCTCCAGCCCACCGCACCCTTCTTTCCTCTTTGAACCAAGACCTATATTCGACTACAGATCGAAAAAGATCCACATGCAGCTAGAGCAATGACGGTTTCAAAGAAACTTATATCTTAGGGTCGTCGGGATGTGGCAAGGCGTGCGGCGAGAGGCCGGATCTACCTACACTACGTACGGCAGCGAGGAAGAAGGGGTCGGTGGCCCTCCCGCACAGGAGCTGGGTGAAAGAGAATAGCGTAGCCGGCAATTGCCTCCCTCGCCAAAGACGATAGAGTGAATGATGCACCTCCTCCCCTTCCCAGTGCGACGGGATACGGACATCTCCTTCACCAGCTGTGACGGGGGAGAGAGAGACAAGAGCCCAACACAATCGTGTTTAGATCTGGTGAAGAGAGGGTGAGAGACTGTGAATATAGCAAACCCTAGCAAATGAACACTGAGCCTCCAGCGTGTAACATATATGTAGTGCGGCGAGCGTGTGGAGAGTGTAAACCCTAGCGAACAAGCGCTGATGCTCCCTCTTATATATATATATATACTACTGTAGTACGGACTGAGCTCCGGTGCCTTCACTGCACCTGCTTTTGATTGTATGACACGTGAGCCAGCCACATTTTGGGCCCACCTGTCATAAACCCAAAGGCAGGTGCACTAAGTCAATGAAGCTGCGTCCATATAGTACTCTCGTGCATACGACTAATATATAGTGGAGTGGTTTTATTATTCTCTCCATAACAATCGTTTTAAATTGTGTAAGTACGAAACAAAACTCTTTATTTAATGTAAAGTGAAGAAAACTAGTACTACTTCCGATGATCTACCGATCCACGCCCACGCGTCCTGGTCGCACTTCCTGTCCTTCATGTGTGGTACACTACCCTACCTTAAGTGAACAACCACACATGCACCAAATTATCGGAAACGTGTGAGAGTGTGTACAAATAAAGAATTTCAATTTCAATTATCGGAAAGGTTTGAGAGTATTACAAAGTTTGACTTCAGTCAAATCTAATATGCGGAGTAAATAAAAATGGAGGGCTACTACGTCCATCCGGGTTTTAATCCACACCATTTTTTAAATCAAAGTTAATAGTTGGACAAATAAAATTACAGGGGAGCTGGAGACAAAGTTGTGAGAAGGCTTAGAAATCAATACAAAACTTATGCTCTTAGTACCAGCGTTGATCCTTCTTCGAGGAAACATTTGGTTCATAGCCAATTGTGTGATAAAATTGCACCAACGTGAAAGACGACTGCGTCTCCAACGCAACCAAGGTGAACTGACGAAGGATATCATCTTTGTGCGTAACAAGAAAAGAGCACTGATGGAAGACAACTTGTTTTTCATTGAAAAACGATCAGCTTCACCAGCCAACGCAACCATGAGGGGCAACCATGAGCATCGATAGGTCATCATGGTGATGCATCATCCATTTGGCATCAAGTTTGGGTGAGGCACCTATGAAGTTCGACAAATCCTCACCGTGGTCTTTTTCTTCTCAGTAATCAAGCTCGAGGAAGGAAGAACCACATGGCAGACGACAGTGAGGCGGAACAACAATGGCCATCCAATTTTGTGCATTTCCACTAAAATTGAGGAAGACATGCCCGGGTATGGAGACACGCATCGCTGTTTCCAAAAATATAAAAAAGGGTTAGCAACGACATATCAATTGTCAATAAGAATTAATGAAAAGTACACCAACAAACATAAGCATCATAATTATCTTGATGGGAACTAAACCAAGATACCCGAGAAAAAAAAGTTTTTCTTCATTTAACCAGTGATAGTACTACCACCATATGGATAATGACCGCACAACCACCATGTACTTTTTTTCCGAAAGAACATGTATACCTCCACCGAGGCATAAATTAGGACAACTTTTCGAGTGGCATTTCCTCTATAATAGTACTAGTAGGTGATGTTGGACCAGTCGACGAACCCTAGCTACTATGGATGGGGAGCTGGGGAGTAGTCGCATAGAATAAAACTCGCACGCAGCAACCTGGGGAGCTGGACCAGTACAAGAAGTTATACCTCAGGTGGGCGAGATGTCGTTTAGGCGAGCGGGTGGGATCTGCCCACATGACGGCAGCGAACAAGGGCGCGGAGGATCTTCGTCCGCGCCAGCGCCGGCTCGGAGAGGATGGTGCGCATCGGCTTCCTCCGTCGCCGACGGCGACAACATCAATGATGCACCTCCTCACCTCCCGCAGTGGACGGGATTCGGCCGGATCTGTGACCACCGGTGAGGAGAGAGATAGAGTGGACACTGTCATCTTGTTTTGATATGGAGAGGGTGAGAGAGGGAGACGCGAGAAACTCTATCAAACAAGAGGCTATAATGGAGTAAAAAAATCTCTCCATAGCAGTGGTTATAAATAGAATACGCGCGTTCCTGGAAAAAAGAAACGAAAACTGGCGGACAATTTTTTAAGGGTCTGTCTAGGACTCTATTTTCTTTGTCCTAGTTTTTTTGTTTCTTGTTGATACATTATATACTTGTGGGAGCTTAGATGTGATATCCTTAAATAACATCTAGATGTGAATTAGACAAACTGATTTTCTAATGTACCAAGAAAGAAAACTCGATCAAAAACACGCCCCCGCTTCTAGGTCACGAGAGTCGTCGCGCGCACACACATAAACATAGACATGCATATCCGTGTTTACGTAAAATTCCATTTCCATCTCCATATCCATTCATATTTGTCCAACTGGCACATTATTTATGTTGTTAATTATATACACAACAATATTAACATACAACATCTCTTGTTTGCGCACGTCCGGACCGCTACCACGGCCGGTCCTGACCAACCCGAACCCTCTTCATCACCCGCGCGTGCTTCCCGCCCGAAACAGTTAGTGCCACATTCATGCCCGGCCAGAGCGGACGCGACCTCTCACTGATGTCGGCATTAAAGCGGCGCGCGGTGGAGAGAGCGTCGCCCGCGCCGCTTTCAGGTGCCGCAATAGCCGGCTACAACATGCATGTAAAAAGTTATTGGGAGTCCGTGCTACAGCTAGCTGTCCTCCCCTAACTCGTCAATCTCTTCCAGTAGTGCTAGAACTCCATGGCGCGGTCCATCGACAAGCAGGCGGGAAAGTTATCGTATACTACTCAGTTTGCGGTGAGTGGCATGCCGAGCGACCGTGTGGGGTCGAACCGTGGAGGAGGGTGAGACACGAACACAACAAACATGATTTAAACGTTGGTTTTGCTCGATGGCGCGATCCAACAAAACAAAACCTTGGTTTCTCTCCATTTCCATTTTTCTCCGGAAAAACGGAAACTTTCCACTCCATTTTCATTCCTATTCCAAGGTTTCCCCATTACAACATTCCATCAAATACAAAGGAAAACTAACACGCATGCTGATGCATCTCAATGATTCACAGATCATAGCCAATATTTACTTCACAACTAAAGAAAAAAGTTGTGAGAGCGTGTACGAAAGAAAAACTACTGATGGGGTCACTACGACTTAAACCCTAAACCCTAAACATGATTTAATTTCCTGGCCAGGTAGAACCTGTCGAAGGAAAGACGGCTGGCACCCTCAGATCATACGATGCTTTTGTGCAGTTCCACTAAAATCGACTTGAGCATCCCTGATGGCAAAGATATTGAAGAAGTGTGATTAGAATAATAGTACTGGCACTAGTTCATGAGACATAAACTCATCACAAGTAGAATCCGGTAGAAGTAGAGAAAGATCGACATGGAGATGGAGCTACGACAGTGGAGCAAGCCGGCTCCAAAATGAAGATGGACTATACCTGGGACGTCGGGCTGTAGCTAGAAGGGCGGTTGGGACGCGGCATCGGCCCATACCGCGGTGACCCCTGATTGGGACACACCGACTGTGGGTTTTCTCCCTCGCCGATGTCGACCGCATCTACGCAGAACATTGTTCCCTTCCCCCAGCTGCGGGATCAGGCCCGTCGTTCTATGCTTGTGAAGAGAGCAACCTAAGCAAGCATGCTTGTATCTTAGGCTCCTGCTAGTGTATATATAGTGGTTTTCTTTTTCTCTCCATATCAACCATTTTATATTGCGTACATGTCATTCAAGAGTGAAATGATGGTTGCTTCTTCCAGCTAACTTACTGTGTGATTTGACTGCTCGTTAGTGGCCCCTACACGTACTCCCCCTATGTGTATGCAATAGTCACACGTACACATGGACGCAAAAACACGCGCGACGCCCTAATGCATGGATGTCCGAGCACATGACGGAACACACACGGTCACGCTCAAGTGCTCAACCTACACGTGCATGCACACACATACTCAGTCAGGGTGAGCTAGTGACCGTATAAACACCGGAAAAAATATATATTGAGCGCAATGAGCGTATTATGAAGTCCACCGACCGTATTTTTACAAATATATAGGGACAGACAGTGTATTTATCTCATTTGAAATTAAGCCATATTAACCGGAGATGAGGCAGTATGGACTAGCATTACTTTGTTGTGTCCCGTCAACTTGCCGAACAAGGAGAAGGTTGCAGGACGGGAGAAGCTTGCGCGCGGTGGCTCATAGGACAAGGAGAAACTTTTGACTAATGCAAGCTCTCCCTCGCTCAGGCGGTGGACGTGCAACAGTTAATTCGGTGTCAGATTGCCAGAAGCTTACACTATACTACTAGTGCTATTATTGTTCGACTTCCCGAAGAGGCGAACAGCCAAGCGCAAAGTTTATTAGTACTAGTACTACTACTATAGTCTATAAAGATATGTACTATACTAGTACTAGGAACCGGATGGAGGAGCGTCTGCACTCTTATTATAATTTCAAAATGTGATAAAGCAATCTTCAACACATTTGGTTCTCTTTGAGGGTTCTCGCATGTGATAATGGAAGTTGATTGCATGGAACACTCGCCACAATTCTCGCTTAATTCTGGCTCATATCCTGTTACAAATAGTAGCGCTCGGTAATATTTCCTGTTTTTTTGTTATTCAGCATGTAAACAGGTCAGCAAACCTTGCGGCGCATCTTCGTGCGAACCGTGCTTGCTGCACTTTGAATGTGGCCGAGAGCTGGCTTGATGAAACACCTCGCTTCCTACTTCTTTTTTTGCGGGGTACCTCGCTTCCTAGTGACCAGTGTCTTGGCTGATCGTCCTAAGAATGCTTATATATGAATAAAGCTCTCTCATTTACCCACAAAAAAGATTAAGCCATATTAACCGAAAAGGAGGGAGTATGGACTAGCACTACTTTTTGGTGTGTCCCGTCAACTCGCAGAACGAGGAGAAGCTTGCAGGACAAGGTGAAGCTCGCTTACGCCTTTTGACTAATGCAACCTACCCTCGGTGGACATGCATCAGTCCATTCGGTGTCAGATTGTCAGAGGCATACACTGTAGTACCCAACATGCGGAGTACCATCATTGTTCGACTTCATGAAGAGGCGAAGAGCCAAGCGCAGTAGTACGAGTAGTACTACTACTAGAACCGCATGGTGGAGCGTCTGTACTCTTATTTTTTTTTATCTCTGATAAAGTACACGTTTATTCCGGAGAAGGGCGGAAAACGGAAGCCCAACATGTAATGAATGATATCGATCAACCAACCATGCTCGAATATATCTTGGCCTCCGTGCGAGCCCGTCTGTGTGTTCTCGCTCCTCGTCTCTCTCAAGGAACAACGGGGTGGCTCTTTGCCATCAATTGAGATCGGTTTGCTCACACTCCTGTCCCACATGTCAGTGATATGCCAAGAGGAGGTGCGTTGACTGACTAGCCATACGCGTACTTGGTTTTGCACCTTCATACTACTCCTCCCTCCGTCATAGTTTACATGGCGCGCTTCATTATGATGCATTTCTCTCAATGCATTTCCACCACCAGAGAGACTTTAGACGTGTTTGGTTTAATGCTCAATTAATTAGGGCATGGTAACCGCAATCAAGTCCACAATTTTCGTTCCATGTACTCTGTACTACTACGGAGTGAAGTAAGTGCATGTATGTGTGTACCCGGGGTGGAAGCACTGCATGCATGTGTGTACGCATTATTACCTCTAGTAATAGATGTCGTGCTATTAGGCTAGTCATAGTGGGAGTAACATAAGTAGTAACATAGATGCCACATAAGCAAAAAAGATGATGTGTCATGTAATTAAAGAGGAGAGAGACAAATAGAGTAACATAATATGTTACCATCACATAGCGGTTTCCAATACAAAATGAGTCTACAAAGCAATAAATGAAGATATGCATGTTACTACACCTATGACACTTCCCACTATGAAGATGGTAACATGGACTAGTAACATATGTATGTAACTAGTCTAAGTTACTCCCCACTATGACTAGCCTAACTACCAATGCTATTTTCAGGCCGATCGCTAGTCGCTTTGGTCCCACAGATTTTTTTTCTTTTTTCTGAAGCGCGTTGTATAAACAGTGACAGATGGAGTAGTATGAGCGGATTCAAAGAAGAGCATATTGATGGTTGCTTCTTCAGAGCAACTTACAGTAGGAAAGGTGGGGCTTATGATTTGACTGCTCATTACTCACTATTAATGCGGCGCAATGACCGGGCTGAGTCTCCCATGCGGTTGTGCACTACCCCCTCGGTTCTTAAATATACTCCAGAGTATTTGTCTTTCTAAAGATTTCAACGAGTGACTACTCAAATATTTGTCTTTTTAGAGATTTCAAATGGACTGGCACATACGGATGTATATAGACATATTTTAGAGTGTAGATTCACTCATTTTGCTCCGTATGTAGTCACTTGTTGAAATCTCTAGAAAGACGAATAGAATATTTAGGAACGGAGCGAGTACACATACAAAGCAAAATGAGTGAATCTACACTCTAAAATATGCCTGTTTGAAATTTGTAAAAAGACAAAAATTTAGGAATGAAGGAGTATAATTTTGTGCATGGCACATGGACCCGGATGATGAAGAGGCTTCTGGCAATGCTATCAAGCTTCCACCATTTTTTTACATAATTGACGTACTATTCAAATAATTTTCCAGCGACATGAAATTGTACAATGGTGTGAGCTTTCAGCTTTTGTTTCGCATGTCTTGCCATCGATGCTCTTTTGGAAACAATAAAAAACTAAGTTCCTTACTAATGCATGTCAATTATTAGCAGATCAGAGCTAATAATTACATCACAACTGAAGACAGAGGTGTGAGAAGGTGTTAAATTAAAATTGATCCATGCTTTCATTGGCAGCAACGTCCCCCCCAGCTCTGTCTAAATCAACAAGGCATGTTGGAAAAAAAGTAGCTGTCTGGAGCATGCAACATTCCGATCATTTTGTGCAGTTCCACTAAAATAGAGCTGAGCGTCCCTGTTCCAAAGATATTAAGTGTGATTACGATAATAGAGGACTGCTGATGAAACAATAAACACACAAATAGAAGTCGGTCACCTTTGCAGTCTCTCTTAAGACTAACTAGTTGGAGAAGATTAGGCTCGGAGTTGGATGAGGAGGATAGAGCAAAACCAATCTCCCTTTGTGCAGTCGCACTGAAATGTAGAGACGTTGCCCGTGTGACATTTTAGTACAACTGCACAAAACACTCTTAAGAAAAAAGTGATTTGTGCAGTTCACCAAAAGGTTGCAATAGCAACGAGGTGAAATGGATAGCCCTGTTTGCAAAAAAGTGGTAGAAAGGAAACAATTACTGGCCAATAATAGTTGATGACACATGTGACGACAAAAAAGAAGCATATTCCTTGTCCTAAGGGAAGATAACAACACGGTTGTGTTTGTCTAAAACGGTGTGAGGACGAGAATGCAATATGGAAAGTACACCAGACGAGCTATGTTTTGGGCAAAGAACTATGGAAGATCCACATGCAGCGACGTGGGAAGACGGGCAGTGGAGAAAGGCCAGAGGGGATACCTAGAGGTCGTCGGGATGTAACTAGGTGAGCGGCGGCGGGCGGAATCTGCGAGCAGGTGGCATAGGCCCTGCCGCGCCGGAGCTTGGTCAGAGAGAACGGCGTGTACCGCAGATCGGGACGTGCTGCCTCGGCGCCGTCGAACGGAGAAACGATGCACTTCCTCCCTTTCCCCCGGCGGACGGGATGCGGTCGGATCAGTGACCAACGGTGAGAGAGAGTGAGAGAGGCCACCGCACTCCCTTTCCCCCGGCGGACGGGATGCAGCCGGATCAGTGACCAACGGTGAGAGAGAGAGAGAGAGAGGCGACCGCAGCCTTGTGTGAGATACTCTGAAGAACGACAAACCAGGCAGGCAGGCTCCATTGTATATAGTGAGCAGACTACCTTTTTCTCCATAAAAATCATTTTATATTCTATGTACGTGCCATTGAGCGTTATAACTTTATTTAAAAATAACGCGACAACGCGTCAAGTCGAACTTTGTTTCATGCACGCGTGTTACATGACCTCCCTAGGTAAACAACCGCTATAGGCGTTCAAATTAGCACGTGGGCCTCCATTTTGTAAAGAAATGAGCTCCACCGTGTACCCACGCGGGTGTGGCTGGGCACGAAGCGTGAGTACTTGCACGGTGCACCTATTCTATTCTTGTATACATACACCACCTACGTGGGGTTGTGGAGGTATCATCGGCTTGAGGTGTCCATAGAATCGAAGAGAGGGATGATGTGTGTGTGTGCATGCGCGCGCGATCGATAAAGAGTGCCATCGAATTTGTGTGTGCCCACGTCGAAGATATAGAGCGGCTGGCCTACTGGAACGTGACAGGGGACATGTGCAGTTTGTCTCTATGGCATGGATACCTACCTGCAGCGCTCGACTATCGGTGTGTGGTGGGGGAAGAGGGAGGCCCTATTAACTATAGAGGTACAATGGCTGGTATATGTGTGGAGGAGGAGAGAGGCCTACCTCATGTATTAAGGAGATCGATCTGCCTTATGTATTAAGGGAGATCGATCGGCATCCATGCATATGTGTAGGAGAGGAATAAGGTTGGGAGAGAGACAGAGCTAGAGTGTTGGAGGGGGTGGTATGGAGTTGCTTCTAACAAATGGTGGGATAGGCTTGCTAGACAAACGGATGGCACGCCCACAATATCAATAAGAGAGGGGATGGCTGCTTGTTGTCTGTGCACGTGCGTGTGAGAGACGGGTCAGGAGGCATGCACGAATGATGAGGGGGGACGATGTGGCTGTGGTAAGCAGACGTAACTACATAGGAAGATCAATCGCCCTTTGTTAGAGAAAGGAGAGACATAACTTGTGAGGTACGTCAATCGATGGGGGGGGGGGTAGTTAAAGTCGATCTAGGTATATGTTGGGAGATCGATCGGTATACATGCATGTGTGTGTTAGAAGCAAATGAGGCACGAGGAGAAGGATAGAGAGAGAGGAATGCATGTAGGAGTTGGTACGAGAGGCATACTATATCGAGGGGGAGGAGTGTGCGAGTACGAGAACGATGAAAAGAGTGGTGGGAGTGAGGCATGGACGGTGACAAGAGAAGAGGGGAAGCTTGTGTTTGTGCTAGGTACACCTGGCTAGAGAGGCATATCGATCGATGTGTGCCGTAAAGAAGGAGCTGGGGGGCCTACACACACCATGGGTGAACAACCTAAAGTGAAAAGACAAATTTGCGCGATGGAGCTAGAGAATGCTGAGGGAGGGTGAGAGGGACGCGGGCATGTGCATGCACAAGAGAAAGTTAGCGCTAGCTACAAAGATATGAGGGTTGTGTGGGTGTAAAATACGAATAGAGATCATATATACTTCATTATAAAAAGCGAATTCAGATATTTGAAGAATTTATCATAGTGTTTTAAACCGACGCATGTGTGAATATATATAACGGTGATACACATGGTGTGGTTATGAACATGTTATACTACATTTAATATATTTTATCTCCACTCTTATAAAAAACGGAGTTGTTGATGATGGTGTGCCTGCCATCCTGCATTATAGGCCGTCCGATTTATATCTGGCGGATAGCAAGGAAACTATGATGGTTGAAGTTGGCAACAATCATGATGTAGATTCTTATTGAAATAGAGAAACGAATTCAAATTTAGTTCGAATTGCAGCGGTAGTATAGACATTTGGAATGCACTAAAATGTTGGTATCAGTAGGTTACATGCATTATACAGCAAGCAAAAAAATTTAATCGAACATAACATGGATTCATACTCCCTCCTTCCATCTATATAGGGCAATGAGATTTTTAAGACCGCCTTTGACTATTGACAAGATTAATAGTACATGACATGCACAATGTGAAATATATATCATTGAAAGAACCTTTCACAGACGAATTTAACGGTGTGCTTTGTGTAAGTTGCATGTCATATATCATTGCTCTAATATTTGGTCAAAGTTAGCATCGAAAAATGCATTAGGCCCTATATAGATGGAAGGAGGGAGTAGCTTTGAATAGCATTTGTATAGTAAAACGGGGCAAGTGTCACATCCCTAGTCTGGTATGACTTAGGCTAGCTAGCTATTTGTGCATCATATTTAAATTTCATTTAAATTTTAAATGAGGATTGGTGGAACCCTCAGAATCATTTTTTGAAAATGACCCAAATAAAAATTTCTCCAAAAGGGTCCAAGAAAATGCTCATGTTGCCCTCTGAAAATATTGGACAGAGATAAAAATCAAAACAATATTTTTAGGAGCTCATGGACATTTATTTTGGCCATTTGGATTAATTCGATAAATATTTGCATTGGAAATATATTTCTATATATATGAAATATGGTCCAAAAATTATGCCATTTATAAAAGAGCTCTGGAATAATATATCCAGCTCCTGCAAAAATTGGCATAATAAAATTAAATGATTTAATATATTTATTAAATCAAAACAAATGTCAGAAAAATTAGAAAAACAGAAATAAAGGGGAGAGAAACTTACCTGGGCCTCCCCTCCCCTGCGCAGCCCAGCAGCAGCAGGCCGGCCCAGCCAGGAGGCGGCCCAGCCCGCCTGGCCCCCCTCCCCTGTCGCCTTCCTCCTCTGCCAGGAGGACGGGCGTGTGCCCGACGCTCGCCGGCACGCGCGCGCGCCACCTCCCCCCCTGCTGGCCACCTCCTGCTTCCTTCTCTCGCCCTCGATGCCCCGGACGTCGCCACGCAGCTGCCCCGCACCGCTCTCACTCTCCCTCGCCCTCCTCCTCTCCCCCTGCTCTCTCTCCCTCTCACCCGAAGCACCACCGCCGCCGCCGTTCGCCATAGCCATCACCACCGACCTCCCCTCGCCTCCCCGACACACGCGGAAGCTCCGCTCCTCCGCCCTGAAGCTCCCCGTCAAGCCGTGCCCCTCCGGATGCCCCGTGGAGCCGTCGCCGTCGCCGAATTCGACTCCGGCCGCCGTGGACCCTCGCCGGCGATTCGGGAGTTACCGGACATCCCCGACCTCGCCCTCGCGCTCGCTAGTTCCGCGGTGAGCCCCCGCACCGAATCCCCTCCTCCCCGTGTCCGTTTGCCCCGTCTAGCTAGCTCGCCACCGCGCCCGTAAGCCCCTCGCCGCCGGCCATGGCGCCACGGTGGCACGAGCCCAAGCCGGTCCCTTCCGCGCGCGTCCCCGTGTTCCTGGTGACGCCAGGAGCCCGTAGGAACCCTCCGTCTCCCCTGCCGTGCACCACAACGCCGCGGCCGCAAGTGGCCGAACTCCGGCCGCCGCCCTGAGCTCTGCTCCGGCGAGCTCCGGCGCCCCCGCAGCCCCCCACCAGCTCCCCTGGATGCGCGTGAGCACGGGCTTCGCGTGGGTGGTCTCCGCCGCCCGAATGGTCGCCGGAACGGCGATCCCGAGCCCCTCCGCCGTCTCGGGCCTCGCCGGCGGCTAAACGCCGGCGGGATTGACCGGTCAACCGCGCTAACCCCCCCCCCCTGAGGCTGACATGTGGGCCCGACCCCCCCCTAACCTTTTAATTAACCCTGTTAACCCCAGTGTCACTGACGTGTGGGTCCCACACGTCAGGTTTGACCTGGACAGCCGCGTTGACCGCTGATGCAATGATGACGTCATGCTGACGCAGTATATAAATTCTGGATTTAATTAAATCAGGAAAATTCCAGAAATTGATTTAAACTTCAAAAATTCATAGAAATTCAACCGTAGCTCAGATTGAAATAATTTATATATGAAAAATTATCAGAAAAATGCAATCTTTCCATCTGTACTAGTTTCATGCATGACAAACCAACCTATACATGCTGAATATGAGAAAACACATTATGGCATATATAAGAGACCTAATTTAGAACTGCATTTGAACCTTTGGTTCAAATGGACTTCAAACCAATTGAATACTAGTTGCATTAGCTCAAACAGCATCACATCTACATGCCATGTTCATGCATCATATTGTTGCATATGATTGTGTTTTGATTGCCGGCACCGTTCCTTCTCGATAGGTCCTGCTCCGGAGACGTTCCAGAGTACCTGTCTGTGAAGCAGTGCCTTCCTTGTTGATTTACCAGGCAAGCAACCCCCCTTGTTCATTTCGATAAAACCCTACTCTCTCGCTCCTGCTCTCAGTTATTGCATTAGGACAACAACGATTCATCTGCTACTTTGTGCTGCGGTAGTTGAACCCATTCCTCTGCATGACCTGTCATTGCCACAGTAAATAGTTGAAACCCACTAGCATGTGTAGGAGTTGATTGAAGCCACTGATGTGTTCCTACCATGCTATGCCTGCTATTGCTTAGAGTTGTGTCAGGTCTGGTTCATTGGGAATGAATTGGAGTGTTACGATATGTTCTGATGCTGAGAGTGAAGTGTGTGAACACGATTTGGTAAAGGTAGCGATGAGAGGCCATGTAGGAGTACATGGTGGGTTGTCTCACTGGAACCATCCTTAAGCACTGAGTTCTGTGTATGTTGTCCAATGACTCGATACTACCACACATTGGGTTCCGGTAACTCGACCCCTCTCGACTTATTAACCAACTTGGTCTCTGTCCAGGAGTCGCAACTAGTTTCTGGTGTTTGTAGGTAGTGCTATTTTTCTACCAAGTGGCACCCGACAGGGTGGGCTTGGGACAGACTAGGCACACGTGGCCCGGTGTACCGAGTGGCACCCGGTTGGTGGGCTCGGGAACCCTGTACACATCGTTTGGGGCCGTAAGCGACACCCCGGCCGGATCTCCTTGCGGATGGAACCCGAATAGGCGATAAAACTGGACTAGAGTCTTGTGTGGTTAGTCAGGTCGTGGCCGACACCCTCGCCGGGCTTCCGTTTGAAGGTTGCCGAGATACATGACGTGTACATGGCGGTAAGTGGCGAGAGCGTGTGTGAAGAAGTACACCCCTGCAGGGTTAACATGATCTATTCGAATAGCCGGGTCCGCGGTTATGGACTTCTTGGATGCTTACATGGTACATAGACAACTTGAAGTGGATACTATAAAATGCTCAAGACAAGTGTGAGTGCTATGGATGGCCTTCTCGTAGGGAGACGGGGATGAATCCATAGTAGTGTATTGTGTGGTGATTAGTGAACTCGTGTACGTTGTTTCACCTCCAGAGTTTCTGGTAGTCGTAGAACAGGATAGCCACAGAGTCAAAGCTGGCTTGCTGCAACTAAACCCCACATTACCTCTCGATACAGATGCATGTATGATAGGATCTGATGTAAGTCTTGCTGAGTACCTTTGTACTCATGTTGCTTTATTTATGTTTTTGCAGCGGAGACTTCGGTCTTACTAGTGTTCTCGTGGACTTCGACTAGTAGCTAGTACCTCAGCTACGATCTTGATCGGATGTTGTAGATAGTCAGGCTCTTCCGCCTTTTCATTTGTAGATGTCTGTACCCAGACATGTAATGCTTCCGCTTGTTGCTTGTATGCTCTGTATGACGGGTCTTGTGACCCCTGTTTGCAATAAATGCTATGATGGCTCTTCTGAGCCTTTATCTATATAATTGTTGAGTTATGCTGTGATGCCATGTTGTACAGCACATACTTGCATGTTATGCGTACGTGTAATGTGTAGTGCTATGTGTGGGATCTGACCATCTAGTTGTTTATCTTTAGTAGCCTCTCTTACCGGGAAATGTCTCCTAGTGTTACCGCTGAGCCATGGTAGCTTGCTACTGCTCTGGAACACTTAGGCTGGCCGGCATGTGTCCTTCTTCGTTCCTGTGTCTGTCCCTTCGGGGAAATGTCACGCTTTGAGTACCGGAGTCCTGTTAGCCCGCTACAGCCCGGTTTACCGGAGTCCTGCTAGCCCAGTGCTACAGCCCGGACCCACTTGCTGATGACCGACACGTTCGAAGCTGGGTCATGGATGCCTGTCCCTGTAAGTCTGTGCCACTTTGGGTTTACGACTAGTCATGTCAGCCCGGGCTCTTTATCATATGGATGCTAGCGACACCATCATATACGTGTGCCAAAATGCGCAAACGGTCCCGGGCAAAGGTAAGACGACACCCGTGGGGATACCGTGCGTGAGGCCGCAAAGCGATATGAGGTGTTACATGCTAGATCGATGTGGCATCGAGTCGGGGTCCTGACAGCTTTGGTATCAGAGCTTGACTGCCTGTAGGTTTACCAAGCCAAACTGGTCGAAGTTGAGTCTAGAAATTCTTTAGTTATATAAGGGAATTGATTGTGGGATGGAACGTAAGGCTCTTTTTACTCCTTTACCTCATGGCCTTCTGATCTGAG
The DNA here is from genome assembly GCF_018294505.1 of Triticum aestivum. NCBI lineage: Eukaryota > Viridiplantae > Streptophyta > Magnoliopsida > Poales > Poaceae > Triticum > Triticum aestivum. Next base: position 364,216,475 of record NC_057807.1, read on the forward strand.
TCATCCTATCTTTCCGACGGGGTTAAGGAACTAGGCTCCTCTTCCGTCTATCAGGATCACGTGTTACTACTCCGTAGTCCCATAGGACTGGTTGATCAGAGTCATATCCAGTTGAGTATTTCCGGTGTAGTTTGTTTAGTACTCTCCCAGAACCTTGAGTGATGATGATGAGTATGTTACCACCCCATGTTTAGTAGGATGTCTCATTCCGGACATTTTACTGCCGTTATGCTGCCGGAATTTTCCTAGGAGTTCGAGTGATACTAATTCCTTGTCCTACATTCTACAGTCCATAGTTGATGCTGATTCCGTCCTTGGTTTCGTTTCACCAGGATGTCATCAAGTTCTGTTGTTCGTAGCCAGAACCATGGAGATGGTAGGGATGAGGATCCTCCCGACCAGCCTTCGTTGACAGGGTTCATGCTAGAGATGGGGAGGAACAAGCGTGAGTCTAATCGTTTGTTGGCACGTATTGAGGAGAACACCGCACATCAGTTCAAAGGGTCTGCTACCATTCATGATTTCATTCGCTTGCACCCACCTACTTTTCATCATTCCATCGAGCCACTCGATGCAGATGACTGGCTCCGTAGCATCACCCATAAGCTGCGTTCCGCGAACGTAGCTGAAGATGACAAGGTCACTTATGCCACTTATCACCTAGAAGGTCCTGCTAGTCTTTGGTGGCAGAACTATGAGGCTATGCTTCCAGTTGGTCAGATTCCTACCTGGAAGGATTTCACTGAGTCTTTTCGCGAGCATCACATTCCCCAGGCCCTCATTGATCGCAAGAGAGAAGAGTTCTGTAGTTTCACCCAGAGTAAGATGGCTGTTGATGCTTATAGCAGAGAATTCGAGAACCTTGCCCGCTATGCCACAGAAGAAGTGTCCACGGACGCCAAGAAGCAAGCTAGGTTCCGGAAGGGTCTCAACCCCAAGTTGCGTCGTGATCTCCACCTGCATCATTGTGATACATTCCAAGCCCTTGTGAACAAGGCCATCAATGCAGAGACAGCTCAACTCACTTACGAGGAGTCTCGTAAGCACACCCGTGATTTGGGATCTTCCTCCGGTTCTAGTTCCCAGAAGCGCCGGATTTGGGTTCCAAACTCCGCTCTTCCTTCCGGTTATACACCGAGGCCATCCTATGTGGTGCCTTCTCCAGCTCAGTCGTATGTTCCACCCAGGCCTACTGGTAGACCGTTTGTCAGTGCGGGTCCACGTCCAACCTCAGGGACTTGCTTCACATGCGGGAAGCCAGGACACTATGCACGTGACTGCTCTCAGACTAGTTATGCTCCACCCCAGCCCGAGAAGACTGTTGGCTGTATTAAGCCATCACGCAAGATGATCAGTGTCAAGTCAGCCCCCACTGAACGTGGACGTGTGCATCACGTCTCAGCTAAAGACGCTCATGATGATCCAGATGTCGTTCTTAGCACACTCCTTGTCAATTGTCACCCAGCATCAGTTCTATTCGATACTGGAGCATCTCACTCCTTCATTTCTGAAGGTTATGCTCGTTTGCATGACATGTCATTTTGTGATATGCCAACTCCGCTTGAAATCCAAACCCCAGGGTCTAGATGGCAGACCACCAGAATCAGCCATGGTAACGAAATTCTTGTTGATAGACTTGTATTCCTTGCATCACTTGTAGCCCTCAAGTCCTCAGATATTAACATCATCTTGGGTATGGACTGGATGACAGCTCATCATGCCAAGATTGATTGTTACACAAGATCTGTTCAACTTACACACCCATCTGGCAAGATAGTCACCGTCTCCACTAGAGTTGCAAAGCGTCAGCTCTATTCTCTTAATGCCAGCCCTCTTCCAGACCTTGAAGATATCCCGGTAGTCCGTGACTTTCCGGATGTCTTTCCAGAGGAACTGCCAGGTGTTCCACCTGACAGAGATGTAGAGTTCGTCATAGATCTTATCCCAGGAACAGCTCCAATCTCCCGGAGACCTTACAAGATGGCACCCTTAGAACTAGCCGAGCTTAAGAAACAACTCGATGAGTCCTTGCAAAAGGGTTTCATCCGTCCTAGTTCTTCTCCTTGGGCTTGCCCCGTCCTTTTCGTCAAGAAGAAAGACGGTACGGACCGGATGGTTGTAGATTATCGTCCCGTTAATTTGGTCACGATAAAGAACAAGTATCCGCTTCCCAGGATCAACGACCTGTATGATCAGCTCGCTGGATCCTCAGTCTTCTCCAAGATGGATTTAAGGTTAGGCTACCATCAAATCAAGATCAGAAACGGGGACATTCCCAAGACAGCTTTTGTCACTCGTTATGGCCAGTACGAGTACACCGTCATGTCCTTTGGTCTAACCAACGCCCCAGCCACATTCTCCCGTTTGATGAACTCGATCTTCATGGAGTACTTAGATAAGTTCGTCGTGGTTTACCTCGATGATATTCTTATTTACTCGAAGAACGAGGAAGAGCATGCCGAACATCTTAGACTTGTGTTAGAAAAACTCAGAGAGCACCGCCTTTATGCCAAGTTCTCCAAGTGTGAATTTTGGTTGCCAGAAGTGACCTACCTAGGCCACGTAATCTCTGGTAAGGGCATTGCTGTCAATCCCGAGAGAGTTCAAGCCGTTCTCGATTGGACTCCACCTGAGACCGTTAAACAAGTTAGGAGTTTCCTTGGTCTAGCCAGCTATTGTCGCCGCTTTGTTGAAAACTTCTCCAAAGTAGCCAAACCCCTCACGGAACTTCTCAAGAAAGATAAAAAGTTTGAGTGGTCCCCACAGTGTGAGTACAGTTTTCAGGAACTGAAAAGACGCCTGACTTCTGCTCCCATACTTGTGCCACCGGATTTCACTAAAGACTTTATTATCTACTGCGACGCCTCACGACAAGGACTAGGTTGCATTCTTATGCAGGATCGTCATGTGATTGCCTATGCATCTCGACAGTTGCATCCACATGAGGAGAATTATCCTACACATGATCTAGAGCTTGCAGCCGTAGTCTATGCACTCAAGACTTGGCGACATTACCTCCTTGGTAAACGTTGCGAGATCTACACCGATCACCAGAGTCTCAAGTATATCTTCACCCAACCGGATCTGAACCTTAGGCAAAGACGTTGGTTGGAGTTGATCACAGATTATGATCTAGGGATTACCTACACCCCAGGCAAAGCCAATGTCATGGCTGATGCTCTAAGCCGTAAATCCTATTGCAACAATCTCATGTTGCAGCAAGGCCAACCACTTCTCCATGAGGAATTCTGTAAGCTTAACCTTCACATTGCTCCTCGCGGATTCCTTTCTACCTTGGTGGCGAAACCTACCCTTGAGGATCTTATCATCGAAGCCCAGAAACATGATACGGGGATTTCCCGGATCAAGAGGAAACATTAAGAAGGGAGTTGGTGGATGTTTCTCTATGGATGATCGTGGTGTTGTTTTCTTTGAGAATCGCTTGGTGGTTCCCAAGAAGCAACATCTTCGGCAGTTGATTCTTAAGGAGGCGCATGAATCTCCTCTCACGATTCATCCCGGTAGTACTAAGATGTATCAGGATCTACGCCAGAGGTTCTGGTGGACTAGGATGAAGAGAGAAATCGCTGAGTTCATTGCTAAATGTGACATTTGTCGTCGCGTTAAGGCAGAGCATCAAAGACCTGCTGGCACCCTTCAGCCTTTAGCTATTCCTGAATGGAAATGGGATAAAGTTGGTATGGACTTCATCACCGGCTTTCCCAGGACCAAGAGAGGGAATAACGCTATCTTCGTAGTCGTTGATCGTCTTTCCAAAGTGGCTCACTTCCTTCCTGTTCGAGAGAGTATCACTGCTAGTCAGCTTGCTGACTTATATATTTCTCGAATAGTGTCACTTCATGGTGTTCCACTAGAGATCAATTCAGACCGTGGCAGTCTTTTCACTTCTCATTTCTGGGAGAGTTTCCAAACTGCCATGGGAACCCATCTTTCCTTCAGTACCGCTTTCCACCCTCAGTCGAGTGGTCAGGTGGAACGGGTCAATCAAATTCTCGAAGACATGCTCAGAGCTTGCGTTATCTCATTCGGTATGGATTGGGAGAAATGTCTTCCTTTCGCCGAGTTTGCTTATAACAATAGCTACCAATCCAGCCTCAAGCAAGCTCCTTTTGAGGTTCTCTATGGACGAAGATGTCGAACACCTTTGAACTGGTCAGAAACCGGTGAAAGACAATTCTTTGGACCGGATATGATCCAGGAGGCAGAAGAGCAAGTTCGCATCATTCGTGAGAATTTGAAAACAGCCCAGTCTCGTCAGAAAAGTCAGTACGATCGTCATCATAAGGATATGACTTATGAAATTGGCGACCAAGCTTACCTTCGGGTTACTCCTTTGAAGGGTACCCATCGTTTCGGTATCAAGGGCAAGTTGGCTCCTCGTTACATTGGTCCTTTTCGCATTCTCGCTAAACGAGGAGAGGTTGCCTACCAATTGGAACTACCCCCACATCTTTCTCGAGTTCATGATGTCTTCCACGTCTCTCAACTCAGGCGTTGCTTCTCGGATCCCATCCGCGGAGTGGACCACGAAACGCTTGATCTCCAAGATAACCTCACATACCGAGAGTACCCGGTTCGCATTCTTGATCAAGCAGAGCGTGTTACCCGACGTCAGAACATCAAGTTTCTCAAAGTTCAGTGGTCTCATCATTCCGAGAGAGAGGCTACTTGGGAGCGAGAAGATCGTCTTCGACTGGAGTACCCCGCTTTCTTTCCGTCGACCCCTGAATCTCGAGACGAGATTCTTTCAAGTGGGGGCGAGTTGTCACATCCCTAGTCTGGTATGACTTAGACTAGCTAGCTATTTGTGCATCATATTTAAATTTCATTTAAATTTGAAATGAGGATTGGTGGAACCCTCAGAATCATTTTTGAAAATGACCCAAATAAAAATTTCTCCAAAAGGGTCCAAGAAAATGCTCATGTTGCCCTCTGAAAATATTGGACAGAGATAAAAATCAAAACAATATTTTTAGGAGCTCATGGACATTTATTTTGGCCATTTGGATTAATTCGATAAATATTTGCATTGGAAATATATTTCTATATATATGAAATATGGTCCAAAAATTATGCCAATTATAAAAGAGCTCTGGAATAATATATCTAGCTCCTGCAAAAATTGGCATAAGGAAATTAAATGATTTAATATATTTATTAAATCAAAACAAATGTCAGAAAAATTAGAAAACAGAAAATAAAGGGGAGAGAACTTACCTGGGCCTCCCCTCCCCTGCGCAGCCCAGCAGCAGCAGGCCGGCCCAGCCAGGAGGCGGCCCAGCCCGCCTGGCCCCCCTCCTCTGTCGTCTTCCCCCTCTGACAGGAGGAACGGCGTGTGCCCGACGCTCGCCGGCACGCGCGCGCGCCACCTCCCCCCCTGCTGGCCACCTCCTGCTTCCTTCTCTCGCCCTCGATGCCCCGGACGAAGCCACGCAGCTGCCCCGCACCGCTCTCACTCTCCCTCGCCCTCCTCCTCTCCCCCTGCTCTCTCTCCTCTCACCCGAGAACCACCGCCGCCGCCGTTCGCCATAGCCATCACCACCGACCTCCCCTCGCCTCCCCGACACACGCGGAAGCTCCGCTCCTCCGCCCTGAAGCTCCCCGTCAAGCCGTGCCCCTCCGGATGCCCCGTGGAGCCGTCGCCGTCGCCAAATTCGACTCCGGCCGCCGTGGACCCTCGCCGGCGATTCGGGAGCTACCGGGCATCCCCGACCTCGCCCTCGCGCTCGCTAGTTCCGCGGTGAGCCCCCGCACCGAACCCCCTCCTCCCCGTGTCCGTTTGCCCCGTCTAGCTAGCTCGCCACCGCGCCCGTAAGCCCCTCGCCGCCGGCCATGGCGCCACGGTGGCACGAGCCCAAGCCGGTCCCTTCCGCGCACGTCCCCGTGTTCCTGGTGACGCCAGGAGCCCGTAGGAACCCTCCGTCTCCACTGCCGTGCACCACAACGCCGCGGCCGCAAGTTGCCGAACTCCGGCCGCCGCCCTGAGCTCTGCTCCGGCGAGCTCCGGCGCCCCCGCAGCCCCCCACCAGCTCCCCTGGATGCGCGTGAGCGCGGGCTTCGCGTGGGTGGTCTCCGCCGCCCGAATGGTCGCCGGAACGGCGATCCCGAGCCCCTCCGCCGTCTCGGGCCTCGCCGGCGGCTAAACGCCGGCGGGATTGACCGGTCAACCGCGCTAACCCCCCCCCCCCCTGAGGCTGACATGTGGGCCCGACCCCCCCTAACCTTTTAATTAACCCTGTTAACCCCAGTGTCACTGACGTGTGGGTCCCACACGTCAGGTTTGACCTGGACAGCCGCGTTGACCGCTGATGCAATGATGACGTCATGCTGACGCAGTATATAAATTCTGGATTTAAATTAAATCAGGAAAATTCCAGAAATTGATTTAAACTTCAAAAATTCATAGAAATTCAACCGTAGCTCAGATTGAAATAATTTATATATGAAAAATTATCAGAAAAATGCAATCTTTCCATCTGTACTAGTTTCATGCATGACAAACCAACCTATACATGCTGAATATGAGAAAACACATTATGGCATATATAAGAGACCTAATTTAGAACTGCATTTGAACCTTTGGTTCAAATGGACTTCAAACCAATTGAATACTAGTTGCATTAGCTCAACAGCATCACATCTACATGCCATGTTCATGCATCATATTGTTGCATATGATTGTGTTTTGATTGCCGGCACCGTTCCTTCTCGATAGGTCCTGCTCCGGAGACGTTCCAGAGTACCTGTCTGTGAAGCAGTGCCTCCCTTGTTGATTTATCAGGCAAGCAACCCCCCTTGTTCATTTCGATAAAACCCTACTCTCTCGCTCCTGCTCTCAGTTATTGCATTAGGACAACAACGATTCATCTGCTACTTTGTGCTGCGGTAGTTGAACCCATTCCTCTGCATGACCTGTCATTGCCACAGTAAATAGTTGAAACCCACTAGCATGTGTAGGAGTTGATTGAAGCCACTGATGTGTTCCTACCATGCTATGCCTGCTATTGCTTAGAGTTGTGTCAGGTCTGGTTCATTGGGAATGAATTGGAGTGTTACGATATGTTCTGATGCTGAGAGTGAAGTGTGTGAACACGATTTGGTAAAGGTAGCGGTGAGAGGCCATGTAGGAGTACATGGTGGGTTGTCTCACTGGAACCGTCCTTAAGCACTGAGTTCTGTGTATGTTGTCCAATGACTCGATACTACCACACATTGGGTTCCGGTAACTCGACCCCTCTCGACTTATTAACCAACTTGGTCTCTGTCCAGGAGTCGCAACTAGTTTCTGGTGTTTGTAGGTAGTGCTATTTTTCTACCAAGTGGCACCCGGCAGGGTGGGCTTGGGACAGACTAGGCACACGTGGCCCGGTGTACCGAGTGGCACCCGGTTGGTGGGCTCGGGAACCCTGTACACATCGTTTGGGGCCGTAAGCGACACCCCGGCCGGATCTCCTTGCGGATGGAACCCGAATAGGCGATAAACCTGGACTAGAGTCTTGTGTGGTTAGTCAGGTCGTGGCCGACACCCTCGCCAGGCTTCCGCTTGAAGGTTGCCGAGATACATGACGTGTACATGGCGGTAAGTGGCGAGAGCGTGTGTGAAGAAGTACACCCCTGCAGGGTTAACATGATCTATTCGAATAGCCGGGTCCGCGGTTATGGACTTCTTGGATGCTTACATGGTACATAGACAACTTGAAGTGGATACTATAAAATGCTCAAGACAAGTGTGAGTGCTATGGATGGCCTTCTCGTAGGGAGACGGGGATGAATCCATAGTAGTGTATTGTGTGGTGATTAGTGGACTCGTGTACGTTGTTTCACCTCCAGAGTTTCTGGTAGTCGTAGAACAGGATAGCCACAGAGTCAAAGCTGGCTTGCTGCAACTAAACCCCACATTACCTCTTGATACAGATGCATGTATGATAGGATCTGATGTAAGTCTTGCTGAGTACCTTTGTACTCATGTTGCTTTATTTATGTTTTTGCAGCGGAGACTTCGGTCTTACTAGTGTTCTCGTGGACTTCGACTAGTAGCTAGTACCTCAGCTACGATCTTGATCGGATGTTGTAGATAGTCAGGCTCTTCAGCCTTTTTCATTTGTAGATGTCTGTACCCAGACATGTAATGCTTCCGCTTGTTGCTTGTATGCTCTGTATGACGGGTCTTGTGACCCCTGTTTGCAATAAATGCTATGATGGCTCTTCTGAGCCTTTATCTATATAATTGTTGAGTTATGCTGTGATGCCATGTTGTACAGCACATACTTGCATGTTATGCGTACGTGTAATGTGTAGTGCTATGTGTGGGATCTGACTATCTAGTTGTTTATCTTTAGTAGCCTCTCTTACCAGGAAATGTCTCCTAGTGTTACCGCTGAGCCATGGTAGCTTGCTACTGCTCTGGAACACTTAGGCTGGCCGGCATGTGTCCTTCTTCGTTCCTGTGTCTGTCCCTTCGGGGAAATGTCACGCTTTGAGTACCGGAGTCCTGTTAGCCCGCTACAGCCCGGTTTACCGGAGTCCTGCTAGCCCAGTGCTACAGCCCGGACCCACTTGCTGATGACCGACACGTTCGAAGCTGGGTCATGGATGCCTGTCCCTGTAAGTCTGTGCCACTTTGGGTTTACGACTAGTCATGTCAGCCCGGGCTCTTTATCATATGGATGCTAGCAACACCATCATATACGTGTGCCAAAAGGCACAAACGGTCCCGGGCAAAGGTAAGACGACACCCGTGGGGATACCGTGCGTGAGGCCGCAAAGCGATATGAGGTGTTACATGCTAGATCGATGTGGCATCGAGTCGGGGTCCTGACAGCAAGACTCTCTCTTTGTGTGGTGTGAATAGTTTTATTTTTTTCGTTTTCTTTTTGGTTGAGGGAAGTGTGAATTGATTTGGTACGTACAAGTACAATATTACTACACGTTAGGCTTGTCCCTAAAATTCCACCCGCGTCTTGTTATATCCTGAAATTTCAGATATCGTGCTCTCAAAACTGGCGCCTTCACAACCCGCGCCTTGCTATCCCGAAATTACAACGCGCGCGAAAACTCCCTCCAGCTGCCAAATCCTGACACGCGAAATCCCCCTTCTAACCTTGAGCTGAAAGGGCCGCTAGTTCAAATCGATGGGGGGGGGGGTACTTTTGTAACACACCCTACATTTTGGACAAGCGCGCCCCTAAGTCATGCTTCACCCCCTCCCATCGCCCCCTTTTTGCCATTCGAAATCCCAGGCCGCCATAACCTCTCCGCTCCAGCCGCGAAACCCCACCCTCCTCCGTCCGCCACATCACCGCTGCCCATCCGGAGCCTCTTCCCCAACGACGTCGTCCACCGCAACAGCTCGACGTCCCTCTTCCACCTCCCCGAATGAGGATCCGTCGTCCATCTCGCCGTCCCGCCGGTTCAGCCGCCCAGTCCTCCACCTCCAAGGAGCTGCTCCGACGATCGCCTTGTCTATCGCGGTTGCTCCATCCCCACAGCGCCACCTTAACCTGCTCCACCGGAACCGCAGCATCCTCACCGACTCCTCGGACGAAGCCGAGGCCTACTCGATGCCACCAAAGAGGTTGTACACTCATCGCATCGCACCTTATCCTTAACTCGACCTCCCGACGCCGATGGTGCTCCAGCCCGCACCCCCATGGAGCGGCTACCTTGAAACCGGTGCCGTGGGCGACATCTCCATGGTGGCTCTCCCCCCAGTGCGAGGCCCCTTCGGCGGCGGCGGCCATACCAGCTGGATCTGCTGCTGCTGCTGCTTGGGCTCTCGCTCGCTCACTCGCACTGCTGTTGCTGCTCCGGCTCTCACTCGATCACTCGCTCGCCTAGCTGCTGCTGCTGCTCTCCCCCTCGCTCGTGCTGCTGCTCTGCTCCGATTAAGCCACACTTCAGTCGACTGAATCGACTTTTGGGTCAGTCAATTTTCAGGGGTTGGGGCGCTCGCCGGAGTTAAGGAAGAACCACCCGCAGCAGGGATGGGGGCTCGCCGGAGAGGTACCCCACTATCTATCTTAGGGTTCAGGGTGGGGGCCGGGGGGCTAGAGGGCTGGTCGGGGCGGCGGTGGCAAGTTGTTTCGGGGCAGCAAGGTGGCACTGGGACCGGCGGTTCGGCCGGTAGTGGCTGACAGCTCAGGGAGGTGCAGGTTGAAGATGAACTGCAGGCCCTCCCTAAACTACATGTCAAGTGCCTCTCTGCTACCATTGCGTTCTGTTTCGACAGTAGCATTCAGATTCCACAGTTAATTTCAGTTTTGACAGTTAAGTTCAGAGTTAACAGTTTTTACCTCATCTGTTGTAGTCAGGTGGTTTTTGGTGAAGTTAATTTTACAACCATTTTACATCATCTATTGGAGATGCTATTAGAATCCCACTTGAGATTGACGATGTCTGTCTTGTGCTGCCTCAGCCTTGACGTCTTACGGCTCACCAGAGCTGCTCCAACGACAGAACGATCCATCACAACAGAACAATGCCCTGGACGCCGTCTACAGATTCCTAAGATCTTCCTCCACACCTCCGACAGCCACCTCTGCCTCAACTGCTTCAGCGACCAACCCAATGATGCTGAGGTCGACATGGCTAAGACAAAGAGGTTGTACACTTGTTGCATCACTTATTACTATAGATTCACGTCGATCCATTAGGGCTATTTTGGTTCAATGAAAAAACGTAGCAATAGGGAATTTTCCAATGGCACTCTACTATTCAATTATTCATGCATTTCGTTGAAAGGAATGAAGCAAAACATCCACCCGGACCTACTTTTCAAAATCCTATGCACGAAAACAAGACCAAGTGCATTAGTGCCAGAATAACATTCTAACTGTACACGCTTTCATATGGTTTCACTTTATTTTGGCCATGTTTCTTTGCATTCCTCTGCTCTTCCAATTCCTATAAACCAAACACCCAAGTTGATAGAAATCCTGTGTTTACAAATGCTCTGTTTACCATGTGCATTTTCCTATCCTATTCCGGTGTTTTTCCTATCCCTGCGTTTTAGGAATCATGCAAGCCAAAAGAGCCCTTACAGAATTATTTCAGTTACAGGTACGTGTCGAAGGGAACTTTGTGTGGTTTGTCCTGCTCCTGCCGCGACGTCGTCCACCTCACCTGAGCTGCTCCATTGACAGAAGCATCCACCAAACCAGACATCACGACTCATGACCATCTTTCGCCGCCTCAGATCCCCTTCCCTGTCGCCGGCACCCACCGCAACGGCATCACCATCATCGGCTCAGCAGATGAACCTTAGGAGTACACGGGTCCACAAGAGAGGTCGCACTCTTTTGTTTCTGCTTATGTTATGCATTGCTTAAGCCTACATGCTACTTTATCGTCCTGTTCAGCTCTTGGACTCCCAAGTCAGGTCCAAATTAATGTTCAAACTTGAGTTCTAAATTAGTTGTTGGGCACATATCGAGGCAGCAATGAATAATATGTCTGTCTAATATCTGGTTCACCTAGGGTATGCCTATGTTGTTTATCTTGGGTGGGAAACAAATAGTAAAGCAATCATCATCTATATTTTTATTAATTTAAAGCAATCATCAACCTGCTATCATTATTTTTGGATCCATCCACTGGTTGTTACCATCACTCTAAATTTTTGCATGCTCTCCTTACATAATTTCACCATATGTTTTCGTATGCATGTCAGATATTGTACACAGTCATGCTGAACATGTAGAGAAAAAGAGAAGAGTTTTGCGCGGCAATACAATGTCATGCAGACCTCGCTCCATGTGTTGGAAATATGCCCTAGAGGCAATAATAAATTAGTTATTATTATATTTCCTTGTTCATAATAATTGTTTATTATCCATGCTATAATTGTATTGATAGGAAACTCAGATACATGTGTGGGTACATAGACAACACCATGTCCCTAGTAAGCCTCTAGTTGACTAGCTCGTTGATCAATAGATGGTTACAGTTTCCTGACCATGGACATTGGATGTTGTTGATAATAGGATCACATCATTAGCAGAATGATGTGATGGACAAGACCCAATCCTAAGCCTAGCACAGAGTTCGTGTAGTTCATATGCTAAAACTTTTCTAATGTCAAGTGTCTTTTCCTTAGACCATGAGATTGTGCAACTCCCGGATACCGTAGGAATGCTTTGGGTGTACCAAACGTCACAACATAACTGGGTGGCTATAAAGGTGCACTACAGGTATCTCCGAAAGTGTCTGTTGGGTTGGCACGAATCGAGACTGGGATTTGTCACTCCGTGTAAACGGAAAGGTATCTCTGGGCCCACTCGGTAGGACATCATCATAATGTGCACAATGTGACCAAGGTGTTGATCACGGGATGATGTGTTACGGAACGAGTAAAGAGACTTGCCGGTAACGAGATTGAACAAGGTATCGGCATACCGACGATCGAATCTCGGGCAAGTATAACACCGCTGGACAAAGGGAAATGTATACGGGATTGATTGAGTCCTTGACATCATGGTTCATCCGATGAGATCATCGTGGAACATGTTGGAGCCAACATGGGTATCCAGATCCTGCTGTTGGTTATTGACCTGAGAACTCGGTCATGTCTGCATGGTTCCCGAACCCGTAGGGTCTACACACTTAAGGTTCGATGACGCTAGGGTTATAAAGGAAGTTTGTATGTGGTTACCGAATGTTGTTCGGAGTCCCGTATGAGATCCCGGACGTCACAAGGAGTTCCAGAATGGTCCGGAGGTAAAGATTTATATATGGGAAGTCCTATTTTGGCCACCGGAAAATGTTTGGGATTTTTCGGTATTGTACCGGGAAGTTTCTAGAAGGTTCCGGAGTGGGGCCCACCTGCATGGGGGGACCCACATGAACGTGGGTAGTGGGGGCAAGGCCACACACCCCTGGTCAAGGTGCACCAAGATCCCCCCTTAGAAGGAATAAGATCATATCCCGAAGGGATAAGATCAAGATCCCTAAAAAGGGGGGATAACAATCGGTGGGGAAGGAAATGATGGGATTTCTTTCCTCCCACCTATGCCAACGCCCCAATGGACTTGGAGGGCAAGAAACCAGCCCCTCCACCCCTATATATAGTGGGGAGGCGCACGGTAGCTTCACACGAAGTTCTGGCGCAGCCCTCCCCCTCTCCCAAGTCCTCCTCCTCTCCCGCGGTGCTTGGCGAAGCCCTGCAGGATTGCCACGCTCCTCCACCACCACCACACCGTCGTGCTGCTGCTGGACGGAGTCTTCCCCAACCTCTCCCTCTCTCCTTGCTGGATCAAGGCATGGGAGACGTCACCGAGCTGTACGTGTGTTGAACGCGGAGGTGTCGTCCATTCGGCACTAGGATCTCCGGTGATTTGGATCACGACGAGTACGACTCCTTCAACCCCGTTCTCTTGAACGCTTCTGCTTAGCGATCTACAAGGGTATGTAGATGCACTCTCCTTCCCCTCGTTGCTAGTCTCTCCATAGATAGATCTTGGTGACTCGTAGAAATTTTTTGAATTTCTGCTACGTTCCCCAACAGTGGTATCATGATCTAGGTCTATGTGTAGTTTCTAGGCACGAGTAGAACACAAGTTGTTGTGGGCGTTGATTTTGTTCAATATGCTTAACATTACTAGTCCAATCTTGATTCGACGGTATTGTGGGATGAAGCGGCCCGGACCGACCTTACACGTACACTTACGTGAGACAGGTTCCACCGACTGACATGCACTTGTTGCATAAGGTGGCTAGCGGGTGTCAGTCTCTCCCACTTTAGTCGGATCGGATTCGATGAAAAGGGTCCTTATGAAGGGTAAATAGCAATTGACATATCACATTGTGGTTTTTGCGTAGGTAAGAAACGTTCTTGCTAGAAACCCATAGCAGCCACATAAAACATGCAAACAACAATTAGAGGACGTCTAACTTGTTTTTGCAGGGTATGCTATGTGATGTGATATGGCCAAGAAGAATGTGATGAATGATATGTGATGTATGAGATTGATCATGTTCTTGTAATAGGAATCACGACTTGCATGTCGATGAGTATGACAACCGGCAGGAGCCATAGGAGTTGTCTTTATTTATTGTATGACCTGCGTGTCATTGAACAACGCCATGTAATTACTTTACTTTATTGCTAACCGGTAGCCATAGTAGTAGAAGTAATAGTTGGCGAGACAACTTCATGAAGACACGATGATGGAGATCATGATGATGGAGATCATGGTGTCATGCCGGTGACGATGATGATCATGGAGCCCCGAAGATGGAGATCAAAAGGAGCAAAATGATATTGGCCATATCATGTCACTTTTTGATTGCATGTGATGTTTATCATGTTTATGCATCTTATTTGCTTAGAACGACGGTAGTAAATAAGATGATCCCTCATTAAAATTTCAAGAAAGTGTTCCCCCTAACTGTGCACCGTTGCGAAAGTTCGTCGTTTCGAAGCACAATGTGATGATCGGGTGTGATAGATTCTTACATTCACATACAACGGGTGTAAGCCAGATTTACACACGCGAAACACTTAGGTTGACTTGACGAGCCTAGCATGTACAGACATGGCCTCGGAACACAAGAGACCGAAAGGTCGAGCATGAGTTGTATAGTAGATACGATCAACATGAAGATGTTCACCGATGATGACTAGTCCATCTCACGTGATAATCGGACACGGCCTAGTTGACTCGGATCGTGTAATCACTTAGATGACTAGAGGGATGTCTATCTGAGTGGGAGTTCATAAGATGAACTTAATTATCCTGAACATAGTCAAAAGATCTTTGCAAATTATGTCGTAAGCTCGCGCTTTAGTTCCAGTGTTTAGATATGTTCCTAGAGAAAATATAGTTGAAAGTTGACAGTAGTGATTATGTGATCAGTAGAAAGCTTATGTCCTTAATGCACCGCTCAGTGTGCAGAACCCCAAACGTCGTCTGTGGATGTTGTGAACGTCGGACATACATGTTTTGATAATACGTGATAGTTCAGTTAAACGGTTTAGAGTTGAGGCACCAAAGACGTTTTCGAAACATCGCAGGAACATATGAGATGTTTCGAGGGCTGAAATTGGGATTTCAGGCTCGTGCCCACTTCAAGAGGTATAGGACCTTCGACGATTTTCTTAGCCTGCAAACTAAGGGAGAAAAGCTCAATCGTTGAGCTTGTGCTCAGATTGTCTGAGTGCAACAATCACTTGAATCAAGTGGGAGTTGATCTTCCAGATGAGATAGTGATCTTTCTCCAAAGTCATTGCCACCAACCTGCTAGAGCTTCATGATGAACTATAACATATCAGGGATAGATATGATGATCCTTGAGGTATTCGCGATGTTTGACACTCCGAAAGTAGAAATCAAGAAGGAGCATCAATTGTTGATGGTTGGTGAAACCACTAGTTTCAAGAAGGGCAAGGGCAAGAAGGGATACTTCATGAAACGGCAAATCAGCTGCTGCTCTAGTGAAGAAACCCAAGCTTGAACCCAAACCCGGGACTAAGTGCTTCTGTAATAAGGGGAACAGACACTGGAGCAGAATTACCCTAGATACTTGGTAGATGAGAAGGCTGGCAAGGTCGATAGAGGTATATTGGATATACATTAAGTTATTGTGTACTTTACTAGTACTCCTAGTAGCACCAGGGTATTAGATACCGGTTCGGTTGCTAAGTGTTACTAACTCGAAATAAAAGAGCTACGGAATAAACGGAGACTAGCTAAAGGTGAGCTGACGATATGAGTTGGAAGTGTTTCCAAGTTTGATGTGATCAAACATCGCACGCTCACTCTACCATCAAGATTAGTATTAAACCTGAATAATTGTCATTTGGTGTTTGCGTTGAGCATAGACATGATTGGATTATGTCTATCGCAATACGGTTATTCATTTAAGGAGAATAATGGTTACTCTATTTATTTGAATAATACCTTCATTGGTCTTGCACCTAAAAGAATGGTTTATTGAATCTCGATCATAGTGATACACATTTTCATGCCAAAAGATATAAGATAGTAATGATAGTACCACTTACTTGTGGCACTGCCATGTAAGTCATATTGGTATAAAACGCATGAAGAAGCTCCATGTTGATGGATCTTTGGACTCACTCATTTTGAAAAGATTGAGACATGCGAACCATGTCTATTGGTGTATACACATGAAGAAATTCCATGCAGATGGATCGTTTGGACTCACTTGATTTTGAATCACTTGAGACATGCAAATCATACCACATGGGCAAGATGACTGAAAGCCTCATTTTCAGTAAAATGGAACAAGATAGCAACTTGTTTGGAAGTAACACATTTTGATGTGTGCAGTCCAATGAGTGCTGACGCATGCAGTGAATATCGTTATGTTCTTACTTCACAGATAATTCGAGTAGATGTTGAGTATATTTACTTGATGAAACACAAGTCTGAATTATCGAATGGTTTAAGTAATTTCAGAGTGAAGTTGAAGATCATCGTGACAAGAGGATAAAATGTCTATGATATGATCATAGAGATGAGTATCTGAGTTATGAGCTTTGGTACGCAATTAAGACATTGTGGAAATTGTTTCACAATTAATACCGCCTGGAACACCATAGTGTGATGGTGTGTCCGAACATCATAGTTGCACCCTATTGGATATGGTGCGTACCATGGTGTCTCTTATCGAATTACCACTATCGTTCATGGGTTAGGCATTAGATACAACTGCACTCACTTTAATAGGGCACCACATAATTCCGTTGAGACGACACCGTTTGAATTATGGTTTGGAGAAACCTAAGTTGTCGTTTCTTGAAAGTTTGGGGCTGTGACACTTATGTGAAAAAGTTTCATCGTGATAAGCTCAAACCCAAAACGGATAAATGCATCTTCATAGGATACCCAAAATGGTTGGGTATACCTCCTAATTCAGATCTGGAAGCAAAAGTGATTGTTTCTAGAAATGGGTCCTTTCTCGAGGAAAAGTTTCTCTCGAAAGAATTGAGTGGGAGGATGGTGGAGACTTGATGAGGTTATTGAACCATCACTTCAACCAGTGTGTAGCAGGGCACAGGAAGTTGTTCCTGTGGCACCTACACCAATTGAAGTGGAAGCTTATGATAGTGATCATGAAGCTTCGGATCAAGTCACTACCGAACCTCGTAGGACGACAAGGACGCGTACTGCTTCAGAGTGGTACGGTGATCCTGTCTTGAAGGTCATGTTGCTAGACAACAATGAACCTACGAGCTATGGAGAAGCGATGGTGGGCCCAAATTCCGACAAATGGTTAGAAGCCATGAAATCCGAGATAGGATCCATGTATCAGAACAAAGCATGGACTTTGGTGGACTTGCCCAATGGTCGGCAAGCCATTGAGATAAATGGATCTTTAAGAAGAAGACGGACTTGGACAGTAATGTCACCGTCTATGAAGCTCGACTTGTGGCGAAGAGTTTTTCACAAGTTCAAGGAGTTGACTACGATGAGATTTTCTCATCCGTAGCGATGCTTAAGTCCGTCGGATTCATGTTAGCATTAGCTGCATTTATGAAATCTGGCAGATGGATGTCAAAACGAGTTTCCTTACCAGTCTTCGTATGGAAAGGTTGTATGTGATACAATCAGAAAGAAAGTTTTTGTCGATCCTAAGGATGCTAAAAGGTATGCTGGCTCCAGCAATCCTTCTAAGGACTGGAGTAAGCATCTCGGAGTTGGAATGTGCACTTTGATGAGATGATCAAAGATTTTGGGTTTATACAAAGTTCATGAGAAACTTGTATTTCCAAAGAAGTGAGTGGGAGCACTATAGAATTTCTGATGAGTATATGTTGTTGACATATTGTTGATCAGAAATGATGTAGAATTTCTGGAAAGCATATAGGGTTATTTGAAAGGTGTTTTTCAATAGAAAACCTGGATTAAGCTACTTGAACATTGAGCATCAAGATCTATGAGGATAGATCAAAAACGCTTAATGGTACTTTCAAATGAGCACATACCTTGACATGATCTTGAAGGTGTTCAAGATGGATCAGTCAAAGAAGGAGTTCTTGCCTGAGTTGTAAGGTATGAAGTTAAGAGTTAAAGCTCGACCACGGCAGAAGAGAGAGAAAGGACGAAGGCCGTCCCCTATGCTTCAGACGTAGGCTCTATAGTATGCTATGCTGTGTACCGCACCGGAAGTGTGCCTTGCCATGAGTCAGTCAAGGGGTACAAGAATGATCCAGGAATGGATCATTGGACAGCGGTCAAAATTGTCCTTGGAGTAAATAAGGACATGTTTCTCGATTATGGAGGTGATAAAGAGTTCGGCGTAAAGGTTTACGTCGATGCAAGCTTTAACACCTATCCGAATAACTCTGAGTAGCAAACCGGATACGTATAGTGGAGCAACCATTTGGAATAGCTCCAAGTGGAGCGTGGAAGCAGCATTTACAATATGACCTAGAGATTTGCGAAGTACATACGGATCTGAATGTTGCAGACCCGTTGACTAAAACCTCTCTTACAAGCAAAACATGATCAAACCCCAGAACTCATTGAGTCTTAATCACATGACGATGTGAACTAGTTTAGTGACACTAGTAAACTCTTTGGATGTTGGTCACATGGTGATGTGACCTATGAGTGTTAATCACATGGCGATGTGAACTAGATTATTGACTCTAGTGCAAGTGGGAGACTGTTGGAAATATGCCCTAGAGGCAATAATAAATTAGTTATTATTATATTTCCTTGTTCATGATAATCGTTTATTATCCATGCTATAATTGTATTGATAGGAAACTCAGATACATGTGTGGGTACATAGACAACACCATGTCCCTAGTAAGCCTCTAGTTGACTAGCTCGTTGATCAATAGATGGTTACAGTTTCCTGACCATGGACACTGGATATCGTTGATAACGGGATCACATCATCAGCAGAATGATGTGATGGACAAGACCCAATCCTAAGCCTAGCACAGAGATCGTGTAGTTCGTATGCTAAAGCTTTTCTAATGTCAAGTATCTTTTCCTTAGACCATGAGATTGTGCAACTCCCGGATACCGTAGGAATGCTTTGGGTGTACCAAACGTCACAACGTAACTGGGTGGCTATAAAGGTGCACTACAAGTATCTCCGAAAGTGTCTGTTGGGTTGGCACGAATCAAGACTGGGATTTGTCACTCCGTGTAAACGGAAAGGTATCTCTGGGCCCACTCGGTAGGACATCATCATAATGTGCACAATGTGACCAAGGGTTGATCCTGGGATGTGTGTTACGGAACGAGTAAAGAGACTTGCCGGTAACGAGATTGAACAAGGTATCGGCATATCGACGATTGAATCTCGGGCAAGTATAATACCACTGGACAAAGGGAATTGTATACGGGATTGATTGAGTCCTTGACATCGTGGTTCATCCGATGAGATCATCGTGGAACATGTGGGAGCCAACAT
This sequence comes from Triticum aestivum, assembly GCF_018294505.1. NCBI lineage: Eukaryota > Viridiplantae > Streptophyta > Magnoliopsida > Poales > Poaceae > Triticum > Triticum aestivum. The sequence continues at coordinate 364,235,888 of NC_057807.1, forward strand.
GGGTATCCATATCCCGCTGTTGGTTATTGACCGGAGAACGTCTCGGTCATGTCTGCATGGTTCCCGAACCCGTAGGGTCTACACACTTAAGATTCGATGACGCTAGGGTTATAAAGGAAGTTTTTATGTGGTTACCGAATGTTGTTCGGAGTCCCGTATGAGATCCCGGACGTCACGAGGAGTTCCGGAATGGTCCGGAGGTAAAGATTTATATATGGGAAGTCCTATTTTGGCCACCGGAAAATGTTCGGGATTTTTCGGTATTGTACCGGGAAGGTTCTAGAAGGTTCTGAAGTGGGGCCCACCTGCATGGGGGGACCCACATGAACGTGGGTAGTGGGGGCAAGGCCCCACACCCCTGGTCAAGGTGCACCAAGATCCCCCCTTAGAAGGAATAAGATCATATCCCGAAGGGATAAGATCAAGATCCCTAAAAAGGGGGGATAACAATCGGTGGGGAAGAAAATGATGGGATTTCTTTCCTCCCACCTTTGCCAACGCCCCAATGGACTTGGAGGGCAAGAAACCAGCACCTCCACCCCTATATATAGTGGGGAGGCGCATGGGAGCTTCACACGAAGTTCTGGCGCAGCCCTCCCCCTCTCCCAAGTCCTCCTCCTCTCCCGGGGTGCTTGGTGAAGCCCTGCAGGATTGCCACGCTCCTCCACGACCACCACGCCGTCGTGCTGCTGCTGGACGGAGTCTTCCCCAACCTCTCCCTCTCTCCTTGCTGGATCAAGGCATGGGAGACATCACCGGGCTGTACGTGTGTTGAACGCGGAGGTGTCGTCCGTTCGGCACTAGGATCTCCGGTGATTTGGATCACGACGAGTACGTCTCCTTCAACCCCGTTCTCTTGAACGCTTCCGCTTAGCGATCTACAAGGGTATGTAGATGCACTCTCCTTCCCCTTGTTGCTAGTCTCTCCATAGATAGATCTTGGTGACTCGTAGGAAATTTTTGAATTTCTGCTACGTTCCCCAACACCATGGTGGGTTCAATGGCAAACCCTCCCCACCCCTCTCCAGATTGTAATCCAGAGGAAGATATCTATTCTGAGGCGGATTCATATGCCGCTAACCACTCCTATTTACCCCCCAAGGTGTTTGCTCTACCTTGGCATGATGATGTTAGTCATATCATGCATATATTGCCTAGCGGTGCCTACTTTTGACATCATATATGTCATCTGCTTAGTTTAGACATGTTCTGTAATGCCACCTGTTTAGTTTCTATATCATATATGGGAATTATGCAGTCTCATGTCTTTTAGCCAGCCATAATATATGTGAACCATCCTGTTTAACCAGGCATCATATATTTGAATGATATCTTGCCCATCCTTTTCTTCATTATATTTCCATTTGTCGATAATGTTTGCATATTAAACTACTCTTCCTGTGAATCAACCATTTGGGTGGGAGATGGAAAAAATCTGGAGTGAAAACAAGGCCCTCAGAGCAGACAGTGCTACCTATCGAAGCAGATCTCTTGTTGGGTCTCGATAGCTCCTCAGAAATGGATTCAGAGACAGATGACCAGTCCTATTCCCCCACTGAAGTGTATGCTCTAACTTGGCATGGTTATACTGCTCATATCATGCATACGGTGTCTTGCATTGCATAGTTTAGACATCATATACACAATATTCAACACCATGTTCTTAGTTCAGACATCATATCGAATGCCCTCTGTTTAGCATATAAATCACATATGTGAATTAAATGATGCGATCCAGATTATTTAGATAACATGTAGGTGAACTATGTCATGCGATCCTGTTTAGTTATTCATCATATCTTTGAATTATCTTATGCTATGCTATCCAGTTTAGATAGAGATCATATATGTGAAATTATGTCATGCTCTCTATTTTAGTTAAACAATATACATGTCAATTATTTCATGCCCTCTTTTTTCCACACTATCTATTGCATCTGTCTCTCATACAATGTCTGTACATTCAACTATGTTTCTTGTTTATCAGCCATTTGAATTGGAGCGGGTGATGCCAGTATCTAGCGGACTAAAACACGGTCTTCAAATAAAACAGTGCTACCTCTTGGTGGAGATAGCACTCCGGTTGTACATGCACAAGAACCAGCCCTACCACACATAACCCAAACTCCCGCAGATTGTACCCCTACTGCGATGGACAGAGAACCAGCTTCACCCAATCTAACCCCAACCCCAGCCGATAGTAACCCAGTTCCTGTTGACACAGCACCATCTCCACCACAGAGCTCCAAACAAGAGCAGTTAGTAAGGCAGCTCCAGTGCCCAAAGGGCCAGTACTATCACGGCGAACCCCAACTCCACCAGTTAGTACGCCTATTCCTGTGGAGGAAGCACAACCAGCTAGTCGTAGTTTAGCATCTATCGCATTTGATGTTGTTAAACCATATGTGTGTATCTTCCCATCTTGGAAATATTATACTGAAGATGAAGGAAAATGCCAGTTGCAGGTGTTTGTCCAGGAGTTATGTGTAAGTAATGTTATTCATGGCAATTACTTTGCTTCGTCCCATACATCCTACCTTCATGATGGTTATAATATAGCAAATTTTCCCATTTTTCTCTATAGAGAAGGACCGATTTGGAAACTCAGGATGAGGTAACCTGTGCTAATACCTCTGCTATCTTCAAGAATGCTTGGTGGCAGTATCACAATTACCTGAAGAAAACGTACTTCACCAGCAAAGCAACTCATCAAATTCCCTTACGTTCTCCTGAGACACATTTACTGGACAATGACTGGGAACGCCTTCTTCTGTACTGGTCCCGGACCAAGAATGTGGTAAGGTCTATGAGCTCATTTTCTATTTTTAAGTATTATATTCTTGCGTCTTAGTGTACTGTGTTCATGTAGAACAATTGCCTAAACCTGAAGAACAACTGTTCTAATTTAAGATTCCATTTCTATCATAGTTCAAAAAAGCGCTAGGCGTTAATTGTGCGCTTTGCCACCGCCTTGCGCTTTACTGACCAAAGCGCATGCTTATGCGCAGTTATGCACAGATTATGCGTAGTTATGCGCAATGCGTTTTGCCAACGCCTAGAGCCTAGGCGCGCTTAAGCGCTCTCTTAGGCGCGCCTTTTTTAACTATGATTGCTTTGCTCTTGTATCACTGTATTTACTCATACAAACTTATTTTTAAATTGAAGGATCCAATCGAAACTCCAATGGCACAGCAGGTATGTTCACGCATGTTTCTTTAACAGGTTTGCTCTTATCAATAGCTCTATTGATTTCAATTTCAATTGTGTATACAGTTGACTTTCATATCATGCACATTACTAGCATCACAACAGAGCCAATAGTGTTGTTGTACATGTAGACCCGTCGTACCCATCTGAAATCTTGTTGTGTCGTGTAGTTTCCCACACTTTGTATCCTTTCACTGCTGCTTTGTCATGAACTGATGATTTGAACCGTGTCTCTATTTTGATTTGGCAAGACAATGCAGTGACCATAGGACATAGATATATGTTTGTTTGATGCTTTTATTATGTACTACTAGTTGGCAATAGAAGACTTGGTAATTTAATCCTGTCTACCTTACTAATGAACTGGTTCACCGAAATGAGTTTCATATACTACTACATGCTAAACTTGTTATGTGTCTACTTGTTTCTTCTTTTAGAATGCTGACAGAATAGTGGGGAAGAGTGCCTAATTAAGCAATGGTCAAGGAAGTAATGCAGATAAGGTTCAGGATAGTGACACATCCTTGTTGGTCTCCAACAAAGATGATAAAACAGCTAAGCAAGAATATCTTGAAGACAACGAGACAACCCCAAAGTCCTGTCTTGGTTTAGTGTTCGAGTTACTAGCCACTACCGCTTGCACAAGCTATTCAAACTCACTGTCTGAATCAGTTCGGTTTCTTGAATCTCAGCTACAAGCTGAAAGACATCGATCAGCTATGCTGTGACAAGAAGCGGAAGGACTGCGGAAGTCCGTGGAGCATTTAGATGCATACTTTCTGGTGCAACAGCAAGCGTTGGAGGCTTTTAGCGCCAAACAGGACAAAGCTAATCAGCTTGCTAAGCTTATTGCCAGCATGGTGGATACCCAGGATAATGTTTCTTGAGCTCTTCTGAAGTTGTTTCAGTTATGCTCTTGTTTTGCTGCCGCGTTTATTTGCACTGGTGGCCAATTTTGACGGCCAGTGTATGTAATGTGCTGCTTTGTTCTCTATATTTGCACTGGTGGCGAACTTTGATGCCCAGTGGATGTAATATGTGTAATAGGGGTAATAGGATAGTGTTAATTGCTTGCTTATTTATTTCCTTATTGTCATGTTTAGTTGTTTGCTTGTAGTCACTGCAGTTCTTTCTGTTTTTTTCTAGTGGCCACAATAGCCTATTTTGGTAACTAGGCCAAAATCATGGCAACACACGGACTGTTGTAACCATGGGCCTCCTACAGGATGTATGATCCATGGGCTTCGTCCGGCCGTAGGATCCATTGGCCTTCTATACAGGCCGTAGGATCTATCGGCCTTCTATACGGGCCTTAGGGTCCATGGGCCTTCTATGGGCTGTACGATCCATGGGCCTTCTACGGGCCGTAGGATCCATATGCCTTCTACGGGCCGTACTATCCATGAGCCTCATACGGGCCGTAGGATCCATGGGCCTTCTACGGGGCGTATCATCATTTTGCCAATCATGGGCCGTACTCTTCGTGGACCATAACGGCCCGTTAATAGGCCGTATTTGATAACTCTATGAAAACAACCCAACGGATTTTTTTGACATGAAAATGGCCCAACTTATTAACGGTCCGCAAACGGGCCGACTGTAATGACAGGCTGAATTTGGCCCACAAGCAGAAAATGACAGTAACGGGCCGTATGTAACCGAATGTTGCAAATGAGCCCAAGAATCAATGGGCCCCGAGAAGGCCGAAAGATAACTTGGACTGGAAATGGCCCAATGGAATAACGGGTCGTTAATTGGTATAAAGTGATACACTATTCACTACGGGCCAGTTTCACCACGGGCCGTTAATGGGCCAAGAGTTACAAAGGTCCTCATATGGGCCGAAAGAAGTCATGGGCCACACATGGGCCAGAAGTTAAAACGGGGTGAATCATATTGGACGACCCAGATGACGCTATTGGTCCTAATTCTGATAGGGCGTAACGGGCCCTGGGTTAGCGGGCTGTAAATGGGCTATATGCGAACAGGCCGTTAACAGGCTTTCCGTGGGCCGGCCCGCCACCTTTTGACCAAGTCAAACGGGTCGGCCTTTTCACAGGAATGGGCCTCTATTGGGTTGTGCCACGTGTCACCGTATCATAGGCGCCTTCGGTCCAATGAGCGGATGACATCTGTCCCAACAATGAGCCGACACGTGTTTCCTCCAGCCAATGATGATTTTACACGTGGAAAATCCCCATTGGTCGGGGCTGTTAACGGGTTATCGGATCCATAACCCGACCCGATAGCTTAACGGCGTTCCATTATGGTGGATGCCACGTGTCGGTCACCCTTGATGAAAGCACTTCTGTGACGCGCGATTTATCATCATGGAAGTGGACACTTCCGTGATGATAATTTTGGTAATGTCATGGAACACTTCTATGACAGCACAGGTATGACTATCTTGATTCTGTCATAAAATCATCATGGATGTACATGCATGACAAAAACGCGACCTACTATGACAAACACGTATCATCACAGAAGTGTATTTTTTTGTTGTGGCACAGCCTCGGCAGATGGAGACCAGCCTCAGCAGGAAGATGCCCTCGGGGCTGAAAAAGCCAAGCCAGGCCACCAGGCGCTGGGTGCTCGGTCATCTCATGAGGCGTCTCACCCTCCAGAGGGCACAGACCTCGTCAGCACACCCACCCTCGTCGACCACCCAGTGTACTTCGTCAGCACGGTGTTGCGGGATGCAAGGGCACGATACCCCATGCCTCAGAAGCTCTTGCTCGCGCTATTGTTGGCCTCGTGTAAGCTGCAGCACTAGTTTCAAGGTCACCCCAACAAGGTCGTCCCGGCCTACCCATTGGAAAGGGTACCCAGGAGCCCCAACTCCGCTGGAAGGGTCGCGGAATGGAACATCGAGCTGCAAGCGTTTCAGTTGGAATTCAGCACAACCAGGGTCGTCAAGGGAGCCACACTTGCAGATTTTGTGGTAGAATGGACAGAGGCGCCAGGTCTTGAAGCAGGCGAGGATCGGTCACTTTCCCCTGGAAGCGAGGCACCAGATGGCTGGGTCATGTACTTCGATGGAGCATTCTCGCGGCATGGCGTGGGGGCTGGCGTAGTGCTATCCCCCACTCAGGACAAGCTCTATTACGTCGTGCAACTCTGTTTCCAGCATGGCAAGAAGGTCTCCAACAACATAACAGAATACGAGGGCCTCATAGCAGGCTTGAAAGCTGCAGCTGCACTGGGGCTGAAGCGCCTCATCATCAAGGACGATTCGCAACTCCTCGTCAACTTCTCCAACAAGGTGTATGAGCCGAAGGACGAGCACGTGGAAGCGTATCTTGCGGAGGTGCGTAGGATGGAAAAGCACTTTTGGGGGCTGGAGTTGCAGCATGTGCCCTGCGGCACCAACCAAGATGCTGATGACATCGCTAGGAGGGCGTCCAGGCGGCTGCCTCAGGAGCCTAGCGTTTTTGAGGAATGGCTCTTCAAGCCATCTATGGCAGCGTCACTTTCAAGCATGGCACAGCCTCGGGAGGAACTCCGACAGCCACCTGCCACAGGAGTCCCGGCGTGTGGCCCGACCTCGGGAGCACTCTTGCTCTTGGCACTGGAGCCTCAGGAAGGATGCTGGACCATGGAATTCAAGGACTACCTGATGCAAGGGATGCTGCCAGAGAAAGAGGAGGACGCGGAACGCACGGCAGGCCACGTCCTACTGCATCCAAGAGAGTGAGCTCTACCGGAAGCGGCCAAATGACATTTCCCTACGTTGCATGTCCAGGGAACAGGGGAAGGAATTGCTGGCTGACATACACGGTGGAGATTGCGGACACCACTCATCATCACGGACCCTCATCGGCAAATCATTTCGCAGCGGGTTCTACTGGCCCACAACACTCAACGACACGACCGAACTGGTGAAGTCCTGTGAGGTCTGCTAGTTTGATGCCAAGCAGATCCATCAGCCAGCTCAGGGCCTGCAGACCATCCCACCCTCATGGTCGTTCGCGGTCTGGGGGCTGGATATCTTGGGCCTGTTTCCTCGAGCGCCTGGAGGCTACCGTTACCTCTATGTCGCCATCGATAAGTTCACCAAGTGGGCGGAGGTGGAAGCCGTCCGCACCATCCCAGCTGGTTCTGCGGTCAAGTTCATCAAGGGCCTCGTGAGCCGGTTTGGGGTCCCCAACCGCATCTCTTCAAAACATATTGTGCTAACCTTGGAACGCATATATGCTACGCTTTGGTGGCGCACCCTCGGAGTAACGGCCAGGTGAGCCGCCAACGCAGAGGTCCTGAGGGGCCTCAAGACCAGGACCTTCAAGAAGAAGCTTGAGGCCTATGGTAGGGGCTGGTACGATGAGCTCCAGTCCGTGCTGTGGTCCATCAGTACTACCGCCACTAAGACAACTGGCGAGACCCCGTTCTTCCTCGTCTATGGAGCAGAAGTGGTTCTCCCTCACGAGGTCAGGAGTCACTCTACGCGGGTCCTTGATACATCTCCAACGTATCTATAATTTTTGATTGTTCCATGCTATTATATTACCCCTTTTGGATGTTTATGGGCTTTATTTTACACATTTATATCATTTTTGGGACTAACCTACTAACTGGAGGCCCAGCCCATATTGTTGTTTTTTTGCCTATTTCAGTATTTCGAAGAAAAGGAATATCAAATGGAGTAGTTTACCACAGACCTACGGGTCCATAGTTATTAGCTAGATGGCTTCTTCTCTCTTTTTGGTTCTCAATACAATGTTCTCCCCCTCTCTTGTGGAGATCTATTCGATGTAATCTCTTTTTGCGGTGTGTTTGTCGAGATCCGATGAATTGTGGGTTTATGATCAAGTTTATCTATGAATAATATTGGAATCTTCTCTGAATTATTTTATGTATGACTGAGTTATCTTTACAAGTCTCTTCGAATTATCAGTTTGGTTTGGCCTACTAGATTGATCTTTCTTTCCATGGGAGAAGTGTTTAGCTTTGGGTTCAATCTTGCGGTGATCTTACCCAGTGACAGAAAGGGTTACAAGACACGTATTGTATTGTTGCCATCGAGGATAACAAGATGGGGTTTATATCGTATTGCATGAGTTTATCCCTCTACATCATGTCATCTTGCTTAATGTGTTGCTCTGTTCTTACGAACTTAATACTCTAGATGCATGCTGGATAGCGGTCGATGTGTGGAGTAATAGTAGTAGATGCAGGCAGGAGTCGGTCTACTTGTTATGGACGTGATGCGTATATACATGATCATGCCTAGATAACGTCATAATTATTCGCTTTTCTATCAATTGCTCGATAGTAATTTGTTCACCCACCGTAATACTTATGCTCTCGAGAGAAGCCTCTAGTGAAACCTATGGCCCCCGGGTCTATCTCTTATCATATTTGCTTTCAATCTACTTTTATTTGCATCTTTACTTTTCTGCATCTATATTACAAAATACCAAAAATATATTTATCTTATCATACTATCTCTATCAGATCTCACTTTCGTAAGTGACCGTGAAGGGATTGACAACCCCTTTATTGTGTTGGTTGCGAGTTCTCAATTTGTTTGTCTAGGTGCGTGGGACTTTTGAGGAGCCTCCTACTGGATTGATACCTTGGTTCTCAAAAATTGAGGGAAATACTTACGCTACACTTTGCTGCATCACCCTCTCCTCTTCCGGGAAAACCAACGCTAGCTCAAGACATAGCAAGAAGGATTTCTGGCGCCGTTTCCGGGGAGGTCTTCGCTCAGGTCAAGACATACCAAGTACCCATCACAAACCCATCTCCCTCGCGTTTACATTATTTGCCTCTCGTTTTCCTCTCCCCCACTTCACCTTTGCCGTTTTATTCGCCTTCTCTTTCCCAATCTCCTCCTCTCTTTTCGCTTGCCGTTTTTCTGTTTGCTTCTGTGTTGGATTACTTGTTGCCATGGCACAAGATAATACCAAGTTGTGTGACTTCTCGGATACCAATAATAATGATTTCCTTAGTACTCTGATTGCTCCTCTTAATGATGTTGAGTCTTGTGAAATCAATGCTGCTTTGCTGAATCTTGTTATGAAAGATCAATTCGCCGGCCTTCCTAGTGAAGATGTCATTACTCATCTAAACAATTTTGTTGATTTGTGTAACATGCAAAAGAAGAAACATACGGATAACAATATTGTCAAATTGAAGTTATTTCCGTTTTCACTTAGAGATTGTGCTAAAATTTGGTTTTCGTCTTTGCCCAAAAATAGTATTGATTCTTGGAACAAGTGCAAAGATGCTTTTATCTCTAAGTATTTTCCTCCCGCTAAGATCATCACTCTTAGGAACGATATTATGAATTTTAAACAACTTGATCATGAGCATGTTGCCCAATCTTGGGAAAGAATGAAATTGATCCTTCGCAATTGCCCTACTCATGGTTTGAATTTATGGATGATCATACAAATTTTTTATGCCGGTTTGAACTTTGCCTCTAGAAATCTCTTAGATTCGGCCGCAGGAGGCACCTTTATGGAAATTACGTTAGGAGATGCTACAAAATTTCTTGATAATATTACGGCTAATTATTCTCAATGGCACACCGAAAGATCTTCTAGTAAAAAAGTGCATGCTATAGAAGAAATCAATGTTTTGAGTGGAAAGATGGATGAACTTATGAAGATGTTTGCTACTAAAAATACTCCTCTTGGTCCTAATGATATGCCTTTGTCTTCCTTGATTGAGAATAATAATGAATCTATGGATGTGAATTTTGTTGGTAGGAATAATTTTGGAAACAATGCTTATAGAGGAAATTTTAATGCTAGACCGTTCCTTAGTAATCCCTATAATAATTATGGAAATTCCTACAATAATTTTTATGGTAATTTTAATAAGATGCCCTCTGATTTTGAGAATAGTGTGAAAGAATTTATGATTTCTCAAAAGAATTTTAATGCTTTGCTTGAAGAAAAATTGCTCAAAGTTGATGATTTGGCTAGGAATGTTGATAGACTTTCGCTTGATGTTAATTCTCTTAAACTTGGATCTTCTTCTCCTAAGCATGATATCAATGAGTCTCTCAAAGTAATGAGAATCTCCATTAATGGGTGCAAGGAAATAACCACTAGATTGCGTGCTAAAAAAGAAAGCTTCATAAAAGCGTGTTCTTCTAGTCTCCATGAAAATAATGATGAGGATCTTAAAGTTATTGACGTGTCTCCGATTAGATCTATGTTTTGCAATATGAATTTTGATGATCATGGGAGTGATGATGAATCAACTTTGCCTAGAAGGCATCCCAAAAATTCGAAATCTTTAGATCGTGATGTTAAATTTGGTAAAAGAGAGATTGGAGAATCTTCAACTTCTAATATTGAACCTACTATCTCGGATTTCAAGGAATTTGATTATGATAATTGCTCTTTAAAAAGTTGTATTTCCTTGTTGCAATCCATTGTTAATTCTCCTCATGCTTATAGTCAAAATAAAGCTTTTACCAAACATATCGTTGATGCCTTGTTGCAATCTTATGATGAAAAACTGAATTTGGAAGTTTCTATACCTAGAAAACTTAATGATGAGTGGGAACCTACTATAAAGATTAGAATTAAAGATTACGAGTGTTTTGCTTTGTGTGATTTGGGTGCTAGTGTTTCCACGATTCCGAAAACTTTATGTGATATTCTAGGTTTCCATGATCTTGATGATTGTTCTTTAAATTTGCACCTTGCGGATTCCACCATTAAAAAGCCTATGGGAAGGATCAATGATGTTCTTATTGTTGCTAATATAAATTTGGTGCCTGTAGATTTTATCGTTCTTGATATAGATTGCAATCTTTCTTGCCCTATTATTCTTGGTAGACCTTTCCTTAGAACGATTGGTGCGATTATTGATATGAAGGAAGGGAACATTAGATTCCAATTTAATTTAAAGAAAGGCATGGATCACTTTCCAAGAAATAAAGTCAAATTACCTTATGAATCTATCATGCGTGCTACTTATGAATCAAGTGCCAAAGATGGCACTACTTAGATCTATCCTTGCTTTTATGCCTAGCTAGGGGCGTTAAACGATAGCGCTAGTTGGGAGGCAACCCAATTTTTCTTTATGTTCTTTGCTTTTGTTCCTGTTTAGTAATAAATCTTTCATCTACTCTCTGTTTAGATGTGTTTTTATCTTTTAATTAGTGTTTGTGCCAAGTAGAACCTATAGGATAAGCTACGATGATAGTTGATTTGATTCTGCTGAAAAACACAAACTTTGCACTCACGAGAAAAAATTCAATAAATCACAGAAATGTGATTTTGCATTGATTCTTTTTGATGCTGATCAATATACAAAATTTCCAGTACGTCCTAGTTTGGTAGGATTTTTAGAGTTCCAGAAGTTTGCGTTAGTTACAGATTGCTACAGACTGTTCTGTTTTTGACAGATTTTCTTTTTCGTGTATTGTTTGCTTATTTCAATGCATCTATGGCTAATAAATTAGTTTATAAACCATAAGGAAGTTGGAATACAGTAGGTTTAACACCAAAATAAATAAAGAATGAATTCATTGCAGTACCTTATGTGGTGGTTTTGTTTTCTTTCACTAATGGAGCTTATAAGATTTCCTGTTGAGTTTTGTGTTGTGAAGTTTTCAAGTTTTTGGTAAAGCCTTTATGGACTATGGAATAAAGGGTGGAAAGAGCCTAAGCTTGGGGATGCCCATGGAACCCCAATATATTCAAGGATAGCCAAAAGCCTAAGCTTGGGGATGCCCCGGGAAGGCATCCCCTCTTTCGTCTTTGTTCATTGGTAACTTTACTTGGAGCTATATTTTTATTCGCCACATGATATGTGTTTTGCTTGGAGCGTCGTGTATTATATTAGTCTTGGCTTGTTAGTTTACCACAATCATACTTGCTGTAACACACCTTTTGTGAGAAGCCTATTTGATTAGAATTTGCTAGAATACTCTATGTGCTTCACTTATATCTTTTGAGCTTGATAGTTTTTGCTCTAGTGCTTCACTTATATCTTTTAGAGCACGACGGTGGTGTCTTAATTTTGAAGAAATTGCTAGTCTCTTATGCTTCACTTATATCATTTTGAGAGTCTTTTAGAACAGCATGGTATTTGCTATTATCTTAAAGTTGGTCCTAGAATGATGAGCATCCAAGTTGGGTATAATAAAAACTATCATAGGAAGTGAATTGGATGCTATGATCAACTTGATACTTGATAATTGTTTTGAGATATGGAGGTAGTGATATTAAAGTCATGCTAGTTGGGTGATTATGAATTTAAAGAATGCTTGTGTTGAATTTAGTAAGTCCCGTAGCATGCATGTATGGTTAAAGTTGTGTAACAAATTTGAAACATGAAGTATACCTGGCTTGTGCGCGGAAGAAGCCATTTAAAAGAAACCCTCCGGGCCCATCCAGCTTAGACCAGATACTCGATCGCTCCTGCCAGATACATGGCACCCCCGAACAGTTAGCCAACCACACCAACAGGGATTGTTAGGTGTTCAAGCAGGCAGGCAAGTTAAGTGCCAAAACCAGAGACAAGGGGCTGCATAGCGATGACGAGGAGGAGCCCCGGCCGCCGAACAACAAAGGACAGAAGGGATTCCCCCCGCAAGTGCGGACGGTGAACATGATATACGCAACCCACATGCCCAAAAGGGAGCGGAAGCATGCTCTCAAGGACGTCTATGCGTTGGAGCCAGTCGTCCCAAAGTTCAACTCATGGTCCTCCTGCCCAATCACTTTTGATCGAATGGACCACCCCACTAGCATCCGTCACGGCGGATTCGCCGCATTGGTCCTAGACCCAATTATCGATGGATTTCACCTCACCAGAGTCCTAATGGACAGCGGCAGCAGCCTAAACCTGCTTTATCAGTATACAGTGCAAAAATGGGTATCGATCCCTCAAGGATTAAACCCACAAAGACAACCTTTAAAGGCGTCATACCAGGTGTAGAAGCCAGCTGTACAGGCTCGGTTACACTCGAAGTGGTCTTCGGATCCCCGGATAATTTCTGAAGCAAAGAGTTAATCTTCGACATAGTCCCATTCCGCAGTGGCTATCACGCCCTGCTCGGACGAACTGCATTTGCAAAATTCAATGCGGTGCCGCACTACGCATATCTCAAGCTCAAGATGCCAGGACCTCGCGGAGTCATCACGGTAAATGGAAACACCGAACGCTCTCTCCGAACGGAGGAGCACACGGCGGCCCTGGCGGCGGAAGTACAGAGTAGCCTCTCAAGGCAATTCTCCAATCCAGGTGTCAAACGTCCGGACAATGTCAAGCGAGCCCGAAGTAACCTACAATAAATCCAGCTGGCACATTCCGAGGAAGCATAGCAGTGCGGCCCCAACCCCATCCCTCGCCAGATGGTGATATCGGTACCACGCGTACATAATTACGCCTTAGAGATACCATGGGCATAAGGGGAGGGGCACAACTATGGCACGCCCAGAATGCGGCTCAACCGCACTAAGGGGCTCCCTATTCCGCCGTTTCCTTTTTACACACTTTCAGGACCCAACTATTCGGAAGGCCTGTCCGGAAATACACTCGCCAAACACACGATGCAACAGCCAGGGAGAGAACAAGCCGCGTCAAATGTCTAGGTGGTCTCTATAACGAGCTTAATACCTGTTTTACTTAAAAACCCACAGCTTGCCCCTGGAGGGAGACATGTCAAATAATACCATCTCTTGCTTATCGCACTACTTGTATCGTTCTGCTCTCGTAGCAGCCCCTTTTTTAATAAACAATACATAGCTCTTATCTTTTATTGTACTCACCTATTTTTTTATATACAAATATGTTCAGTCATGACATTCTGCAACCGTACACTTTGGTACGGCCAATACACCAGGGGCTTAAGCACCCCATGACATGGTGTGAGAAGACCGAACACTCTCATGAGTGCGGCACCCCGAACTTATAGCACTATATGAATCGGCTCCGAATCATGTCTTTGGTCAATAGTTGGGTTTGCCCAGCTCCCATGTTTTGGTACCTTACGTTCCGCAATGTTGGCTAAGGTAGCGCTGGGAGAACTACTGCGATTGTGCCCCAGTTGAGCTGGGTTAACACCTCAGTAGAGAAAGCTAAAACTGACCGTCATGATAGTGCAAGAGACCGGTCACTGTTCGCGAGGTTTTTCGAGTCCTTAAAGACTTATGCCGCTTAGAGCGAGGAGCCGGACTTATCCGGCCTAGGCGTGGATAGCGCCCTAAACTCGGTCTTCCGAATACTAGGGGCTTCGCCGAAATTTCAAATTATAGAATTCTATGGCTAAGTGAGAGTGATAAAGCATTATAAGTCTGATGGCCTGGTTCGTTGTGCCGAGCGCCTCCCTAGATGGACCCAAGAATGGGAACAAGAGTGCTCAGGTTTATCCCGAACACCCCAGCACTCGTGGCATGGGGGTAGAAGCCGACGACTTGCATCTCTCAGATTTGATAAACGGCCACACAGAAGGTAATATTTATATTAACAAAGCGTTGCTTAACGCATATGAACAAAGTTTTCAGCATACAGGATAACAGATGCGAGTCTACTCAAAAATTACATCTTTGGAGCATTCGTCCACTATAAGGCGGGCACCCTTCAGGACGCCCTTATAATACATCTCGGGCGTACGATACTCCTTGCCCGGCGGTGGCGCGTCCGTCAAAAGCTTCACACCGTCCAGCTTGCCCCAGTGCACTTTAGCACGGGCAAGGTCCCGATGGGCACCTTCGATACAGACGGAGCGCTTGACGACCCCAATCCACGGACACGCGTCTACCAGCCGCCGCACCAGACCGAAGTAGCTCCTAGGCATAGCTTCTCTAGGCCACAGCCGAACTATGAGGCCCCTCATGGCCTGTTCGGCCACCTTGTGGAGTTCGACCAGCTGCTTCAGCTGGTCGCTCAAGGGCACCGAATGTCCGGCCTCAACATATTGAGACCAGAACACCTTTTCCATCGAGCTCCCCTCTTCGGCTCGGTAGAATGCGGCAGCATGAGACACACTATGGGGCAGATCGGCGAACGGTCCTGGAGAGCTCCGGGTTCGGGTAAGTAACAGATAATTTACTTTTATATTCTTGCTTTGCATAAATAATGCCTTACCCGCCGCTATCGTCTTCATCGCCTTGATCTCCTGGAGGGCCTTCTGGGCTTCGGCCTTAGCGGTCTTGGCACTCTCAAGAGCCAAGGCGAGCTCGGACTCTCGAGTCTTCGAGTCACGCTCCAAACTCTCGTGTTTTTCCACGAGAGCCTGGAGCTCTTGCCGCACCTCCGCCACCCGCACCTCCTGCTTCTCTCACTCGGTGCGCTCCAAGGCTGCACTATTTTCGGCCTTGGAGACCGCCTCCTTCAGGGTCGCCACCTCGGTTGTGGCCCCTGCAACATTTACGTTGGTCCTGCCATTATTTGCAACCAAGTATTTCTATATACATTTACATGCGGTATTACATACCCTCCTTGACCTCGAGCTGCTTCTTGGCACGGCCGAGCTCGTTCTCGGACCGCTCGAGGTTCTCCTTCAATGCATTGACCTCCGCAGTCAGTGCGACAGAGGTCAGAAGTGCAGCCTGCATTCCCATATTGATATATTTTTTAGACTCCTGCGTATATCTTTTTAGATCCTCAGCTCGGCTTTTCTTTCCGAACGCCGAATTGAGCATCAGGGGATACTGTCTATGCGTTAACATTTTTATATGTTTTTGAACACATACCTCAAAGCCTGTTAACAGGCTTGTATAGGCTTCTGTCAGCCCACTCTTGGCGGACTGAACCTTCTGAATCACTGCACTCATAACAGTGCGGTGTTCCTCGTTGATGGAGGCGCCGTTAAGCACCTCCAGCAAATTGTCCGGCGCCTCCGGATGGACGGATGTCGCCAGCGTCGTAGGCTTGCCCTTCTTATGAAGGCGCCGCCTGCCGGACTCTGGAACCATTGATGGTTCCGGAGCAGTGTCCGGCCCGGGGCCGGACTTGGATCCCTCCGGGGCTTTACCCCCTTTGGGCCTGGAGTCCGGGAGGTCGCCTTGCGGCGCCTCCAGGACCACCTCCTCCTGGTTTAGTCCCTTTCGGGACTCCACCTCGGCGTTGTCCGTAGGGAGAGGGGAGGAGGCCGTCGAGAGTGAAGCACTATTCACATCCAACGAATCCAAGGAGCCGCTCGTCGAATTGTCGAGCTGAGCCTTGGTCGGACTGCATGATCAAATGCGGCGTCAGAAAATGCGAAATAATGGAGGGGCGTCATAAGTTATTCGGATGACCGGATGCTTACGATTTTGCCAGGGGCTTGACCCTGGATGGCCATTCCTCCTCGCCGCCTTTGGCGTCAGAGGCGTAGGCCGGCAGAAGGGTTTTCCCCTTCTTGGACCCTCCTGCCTCCCTAGTTGGGGCGGCCTTTCTTTTCTTTCCTCCCCCCATCGGAGGGGGAGAGGCTTCTTCTTCTTCCTCCTCCTCGTCTTCAGAGGCGGAGGGTGCTTCGGTGTTGTCGGGCGATGAACCCGACACCACCAAGCGCCGGGAGCTCTTGCGAGTCTCCGTGGCCTTCTTCTTGGCCTTCTTCTCCGGCACCACGTGAGGTGCTGGGACCAGCAACCCTGTCAATTGGGCGTCCACTAGATCTTCTGGTAAGGGAGCTGGACAGTTCATCTGCCCGGACGTCTTTAGCCAGTCCTATTAAAGGAAAGGGAGGTTAGACCCCACATAGAATCAGACTATGAAAGACAAGGGTCCCATAAAGGGCAGAGTAGCTTACCTCGCTGGCCTAACGCCGCGAGCTGAATCCGCGATCTTCGGTAGCAGATGCGGGTGCCTCGGCACCCTTAAACACCACCTTCCAGGCATCTTCGTACATAGTGTCGAAAAGCTTGCTCGGGGTTTGATGCTGTGCCGGATCAAACTCCCAAAATTTGAAGGCCCGTTGTTGGCATGGGAGGATCCGGTGGATGAGCATAACCTGGACTATGTTGACAAGCTTGAGATTCTTGTTCACCAGTTTTTTGACGCAGGTTTGAAGTCCGGTCAGCTCCTCCGAATCCCCCCACGTTAGGCCCGTCTCTTTCCAGGAAGTGAGCCGTGTGGGGAAGCCAGATCAAAACTCGGGGGCCTCCGCCCATTTGGGATCGCGCGGCTCGGTGATGTAGAACCACCCGATTGCCATCCCTTTATTGTCTCCACGAAGGAGCCCTCGAGCCATAGGACATTGGCCATCCGACTCACCATGGCGCCTCCACACTCCGCTTGGCGGCCGCCCACTACCTTCGGCTTGACATTAAAAGTCTTCAGCCATAAGCCGAAGTGGGGCTGGATGCAAAGGAAGGCCTTGCACACGATGATAAACGCCGAGATGTTGAGGATGAAGTTTGGGGCTAGATCGTGGAAGTCCAGGCCATAGTAGAACATGAGCCCCCGAGACGAACGGGTGAAGAGGAAAACCCAGTCCGCGGAGGAAATGGGGAAGAAAAACAACCCTCTCATGGGGCCTAGGGGTGGGGATGAGTTGCCCCTCATCTGGAAGCCGGTGCACGATGTCGTCAGACAAGTATCCGACCTTCCTCAGCTATTTGATTTGCCCCTCCGTGACGGAGGAGGCCATCCATCTACAACCCGCTCCGGACATGATTGGAGAAGGTTGAGGTGGGAAGTGCGGGCTTGGGCGTTGGAGCTCGAGCGCGCAGGGACGAATAAGCGAAGGAAGAAGAAGGCGTAAACGGAAAGGGTAGATTCTTATCCCCTTATATGCGCAGCCGAAACCACGAGCCCCCACCGGCCTCATAAAACTCCCTTATCTCCCAAGCGCCGCGGTTAATGGCGCGGTTGGGTTACCCATGCCCGTATTGATGAGAATCCCGAAATAAGGGGACACGATCTCTGCTTTGACAAGACGTGCCAAGGAAACCGCCTCGCTAAACGCGCTGAGGTGGAAAAGTAAAATGAATAAAAGCCTGGCCGTGGCGTGATGTCATGCTACGGAATACGTCAGCAGATTAGATTGGTGCAAATATTATTCTCTCTACGGTGGCATGTGGAACTTATTTTGCAGAGCCAGACACTATCCTGGTGTTCAACATCTTCTATGAAGTATTCGGAGGAGAAACCCGCCTTGCAATGCTGAAGACAACTTGCACGCCAGACTCGTCGTCATTGAAGCCTCGTTCAGGGGCTACTGAGGGAGTCCTGGATTAGGGGGTGTCCGGATGGCTGAACTATGACCTTTAGCCGGACTCCCGGACTATGAAGATACAAGATTGAAGACTCCATCCCGTGTCCGGATGGGACTTTCCTTGGCGTGGAAGGCAAGCTTGGCGATACGATATGAAGATCTCCTCCCATTGTAACTAACTCTGTGTAACCCTAGCCCTCTCCGGTGTCTATATAAACCGAAGAGTTTTAGTCCGTAGGACGAACAACAATCATACCATAGGCTAGCTTCTAGGGTTTAGCCTCTCTGATCTCGTGGTAGATCAACTCTTGTAATACCCATACCATCAATATTAATCAAGCAGGAGTAGGGTTTTACCTCCACCGAGAGGGCCCGAACCTGGGTAAAAACATCGTGTCCCTTGTCTCCTGCTACCATCTGCCTAGACGCACAGTTCGGGACCCCCTACCCGAGATCCGCCGGTTTTGACACCGATAGTACCTGTCGGGTTTCGGGTTTCGGCAGACCCTTGAGGTTCATACACTGGGGTGCGCGCGGAAGTTTTGCCTTCTACCTACCTGTTCCTCGCCGAATCGCTAGGATCTAAACTACGAGAAGAACAACACAAGAGACACGGAGTTTATACTGGTTCAGGCCACCATTGTGGTGTAATACCCTACTCCAGTGTGTGGTGGATTGCCTCTTGGGCTGTTGATGAACAATACAAGGAAGAACGGCCTCGCGAGGGTCTATTCTTGTGGTGGTGTTGTCCCTTTGGAGGGGTTGATTCTAGATACCTATCTTATCTTCAGCTTCCTATCCAGATCTCTCTCTTTTGCCGGTCGGATCGATCTATCGATCCCCCTACCCTGTGGGTGGCTAGTCCTATTTATAGGAGAAGGCCCTGGGTCTCTTCCCAAATATTGAGCGGGAAGGGCGCCAACAATTGGCCAATTTGAAGCGGAACATCTAGTACACTTATCCTGACTAAAGTTGGTCCTCGCCTGTCAAAGGCTCTGGTGGTGACGCTGACTTGGGCTCCACGGTGACCTCCATCCTGCCGTTGGACTCGTCTTGGACTTGTTGCACCGAAATGGATGCCTTTGCTTGATGCTCTCGCCTGCGCTTGCTCCCCTTGCACAAAAGAGGAAAGAAGGACACTGCGCGGGCTAGCGCCCTTGGTCGTCATGGCTTGCGTCATGGGCACCTCGCGAGGTACCCCGCCTTGAACTCTACGCCTCCTCGTGAGCCAGCCTGGCGAGGCCGTGCCTGAGGAAGCTCCTTGTCGTCCGCCCCACGAGGCTTGGCCCCCTTTGAGCCACGCCGCAGGCCGCAGGCAGGCAAGTGTGGGGACCCCCGTTCCCAGAACACCGACAGTAGCCCCCGGGCCCAAGGCACGCCCCGACTTGGCCGAGCAGAGAGACGAAAGGGCGAGTGCGTAGCATCGCGGGCCCTAACATCCTGCGGCCTTGGGCGCCGCGTGGCGGTTGATTGGACGTGCGCAGCTCCGCTCCCACACGACGCCTCGGCAACTGCACGAACTGACAAGTCCCTGCATGCAAAAATGGGTCATGATTACCTGCGATCGTGGGAGCCGACGGTTGGCCTCCTCCGGCTATAAGTATGGAACGGCGCGAGCCATTCTAGTTCATCTTCCTCTGCTATTCCTCCTCTTCTTCATCTTCGCCACCGCTCCGTCGCGCTGATGGCGCCTGTCGGTGTCAAAACCGGCGGATCTGGGGTAGGGGGTCCCGAACTGTGCGTCTAGGCGGATGGTAACAGGAGACAAGGGACACGATGTTTTACCCAGGTTCGGGCCCTCTTGATGGAGGTAAAACCCTACGTCCTGCTTGATTGATATTGATATTGTGGATGTTTACAAGAGTGGATCTACCACAAGATCAAGGAGGCTAAACCCTAGAAGCTAGCCTATGGTATGATTGTTGTTGTTGTGTCCTACGGACTAGAGCCATCCGGTTTATATAGACAACGGAGAGGGCTAGGGTTACATAGAGTCGGTTACAATGGTAGGAGATCTACATATCCGTATCGCCAAGCTTGCCTTCCATGCCAAGGAAAGTCCCATCCGGACACGGGGCGAAGTCTTCAATCTTGTATCTTCATAGTCTTGGAGTCCGGTCGATGATGATAGTCCGGCCGATGATAGTTCGGCTGATGACGGTAGTCCGGCTATCCGGACACCCCCTAATCCAGGACTCCCTCAGTAGCCCCTGAACCAGGCTTCAATGACAATAAGTCTGGCGCGTATATTGCTTGGCATTGCAAGGCGGGTTCCTCCTCCGAATGATAGAAGATTGTGAACACCAGGATAGTGTCCGGCTCTGCAAAATAAATTCCACATTTCAGCGTAGAGAGAATAATATACACAAGTTCAATCTACTGACGTTTTTTGCGGCATGACGTCACGCCACTACCAAGCCATTACTTGAATCGTTTTTTACTCTACCACCTCAGCGCATTTAGCGAAGCGGTTTCCTTGGCACGTCTTGTCGAAGCAGAGATCGTGTTTCCCCTTAATCCGGGATTCTCATCAATACGGACGTGGGTAACCCAACCGCGCCTGTCGCCACGCCCCCTCTATCGAAGGCGAGTCCCAAATGGTCACGGAGACGGCTCTTGGTATTCTCCCTCTTTATAATGGGAGCAAGGCTCGTTTCTTTTCTTCAATCCTCCATCGAATCCTCTCCCGGCTTCAAGTTCTAGCACCTAGAGCTCCAGATTCGAGTGCTTCGGACCTTCAACGATGTCCGATTCCGACCTCCAGGGCCGGTGGATGCCCTCCTCCATCACGGAGGAGGACGTGCTAAAGCTGCGGGAGGCCAAGTACCTGGCTTATGAGATTTCACACAGGTTGCCTGCCGAAGGGCAGGCCATCCCCACCCCCGAGCCCGGCGAGTATGTCGTCTTTGTATCCCACCTCCGTCGGGGTTTAGGCTTCCCGATGGATCCTTTTGTGAGAGGGCTCATGTTTTACTATGGGTTGGAATTCCACGATTTGGCTCCGGAGTCCATCCTCCATATTTCCGCATTTATTGTCGTCTGCGAAGCCTTCCTCCGCGTCGCCCCTCACTTCGGCCTGTGGCTGAAGACCTTCAATGTGGCGCCGAAGATGATCGGGGGGCGTCAAGCGGAGTGCGGCGGGGCGGCCATAAGTAGGAGGACCGATGCCCCGTGGCCCGCTGGCTCTTTCCAAGAGGAGCTCGGCCTGTGGCAGCAAGAGTGGTTCTATATTACCATTCCAAGGGGCCACAGACAAAAGCCGCCGCCCTTATTCCGTCTGGGACCTCCACGACGGCTGATGTCGTGGGTCAACCAAGGGCTCAACTGGGAGCCGTCGAAGGACGTGCCCCTACTGCAGGGCCGGATTCGAGATCTCCAAATGAGGGACGTCGATATGGTGGTTGTAATGCAGGTTATGCTGATTAGGCGTCTCCTGCCCTGCAAACGCCGCCCTCTTCGGCTGTGGGAGTTCAACCCGGAGGGCCCACGGATTCTTCAACACTTCATGGGTATGACACCCCTGGAGATGTACAAATTATTCTTCGGATCACAAGAGGCGCATCCGGAATTGACCGAGGATGCTGGCCTAAGCTGCAATCGCCCGGATACTCAAGTAAGTAGTTCCGAGTCCGGACATAACGTTTGTTTGCCTTTCGATAATTCGCCTTATGACCAACTTCCTTCTAAAAGGAGTGGATAGCGGAAGCAAAATTGATATGGTGTCCGGCCCCCCTTCCCGAGACCGCGCCGGATTCCGCGCTGGTTCGGATGCTTGAGGTTGCGCCTCCAGAGGAAGGCGAAGGGGAGAACAGGAAGGCTACTACCTCGCCTAAGGAGGTTCTTGAAAGAGGGGGGATCGAGAATCCCTCCCTCCAAGGGGAGAAGAGGACTGCTTCCGAGGACCCGGGGGCGAAAGCCCCTAAACGGGGGAAGAAATCTTCGCCGGAGGGCCCTGCGTCCGGGGAGGCCCCGGCCGCACAATCTCCCTTTGAGAATGAGCCCTCCAACGAGCCGTTAGTAGAAAGAAAGGAGTTTTATTATAAGGGACACCCCTATTTGTGCTTTTGAGGATAACTAAAGTTTTTACCTTGTAGTTCGGATCTCCGTCCTTCGCAAATGAGCTCGTCTTCGGGGGACCTTCGTCCGGAGATGATGGAGAGCGAGACGCCTCCGTCCGGGGCGCCGTCGGATAGGGCGGACGAGCCTGAAGTGTCGTCACGGAGGGAGCCCCCTGGTTTGGCAAAGCCGGATAGTTCGGCGCTAACTGGTGTGCGACTGAAGGATCTGCTTGAGAAGGCGTCTATCTCAGAAGATCACCACGCATTGATGAGCATGGTGATTTAAAGGATTTCGTCCGCCGAAGGCGGGTTGCATAATGCCGTCAGGAGTTTGCTGGCGGGGTTTGAGGTACGTAAAAATGACACACCTTGTAACAGTTTTGCATATAGAATGCGCCCTGTATAGATAGTAGCCCCTGAGACTCGGTAGGTTGTCGAAATCGACAGCGTGCCGAGGATCAAAATCACAGGTTTAAATTTCCGCCATGCCGATGCAGGTGGCGGTTCGTCCGGGGGCCAGCCGGACTGATGGAGTTGCTGAACTAAAGCGGCAACTCGTTGTTGCGGATGCGGACATCACGCTGATCAACAGGCGACTTGATGAGTCGCAAGGTAAGTGCTTCTGTGCGGTCACTTGGTAAGGGGGCCGAAGCCAGCTGCTTACAACATGTGTGTGAAATGCAGATAGTGCCGCTGCTGTGGAGAGCCTTCAGACCGAACTTGCTCAAGCCAAGGACTAGGCCAGAAGGAGTAATGCGGCGGCCTCGAGGGCGGCCGAGGAGTTAGCGGCCGAAAGGGTCGCACACTGCCGAAGCAGGGAAGAGATGGCCGAAATGGCCGTGAAGTTAAAAGATGCTACCGACCGCAATGAGGCTCTTGGGAAGGAGTGCCTAGCGGGGCAAGAAGACCTGGAGAAGGCCACCGCCGAAGCCAAGGATGCCCGCTCTGCAATGCGGGCTATAAAGGAAGAGCTGCGCCAGGCCGAAGAAATTGTAGCTGGCAAGCCTTTCCTGCTGCGCCGAAGGTTTACGGATCCAAAGTATGCTCAGCTGGGCCAACTGTGGGGTCCAGAGGACCCTTACATGGACTTAGCAGCGAGTGCGACGGATGCCGTTGTGCATTTTCGAAGCCAGAAGGATCACGAGACGGAAGAGCTGCTTTGGTCTCAATTCCATAGTCCAGAGCGTTCACTTCCGCTGACCGACCGTTTGGCCGAGTGGGCTGAGCTGAATAGGTTGTCCGGGCTTGCTATGACGGATATAGTGACCCATGTCTGGCCGGATAGGCCCAAGCCGAAGAGTTACTTTGGGTTATTGCAGCAATTTCTTGGGGCGGTGCCGCATATCAAGGCGATGAAGCAGTCGGCCTGCATAGAGGGTGCGCGGATGGCACTTGCCCGTGTGAAGACACATTGGACAGAGATGGATGCCACCGCTGTTGCGACCCCGGGTTCGGACGATAGCCGGTTACCCGCCGAGCAATATTTTGGCGAAGTGCTGCGTGGTGCTCGTGTAATAGAGTCGCAGTGCTCAAAAAATGTTAAGTTCGAATGAACGTTTTTACGATGTAAAACAATATTTATGATGTAAGCGCCTTTTATACTTGTGCGTTCAAGTAATAGAATATCTCCTATGCGGCCGTTCATGTATACATGTGTATAACCTGAAAGATGGCAGTCGTCGGCTTCAGGCCCCACGCACAAGGTGCGGGGGTGTTCGCAAAAAATAGCGCGTTTTCACACTTAATCCGACGTCTCGGTCCTGTAAAGGAGGTGGTAGCGTAGCAAACGAGGCAACCGGACTATAATGCTTTATCACTTTCACTTAGCCATGGAGTTCGAGGGTGGGGCTACGACATAGCCCCTGGGGGCACCGTGCTCTCCGAATTTGGGGCGCGTATGTGCCTGACCGGGAAACGGCCCTTCGTCAAAGCGGAGGAATTCTAAACATTCCCATGGTTGATCGAGTGGTTGACCAGTCTTTCGCTGTATCATGACAGTCAGTTTTCGGCTTTCTCTACTGAGGTGCTCACCCAGCCGAACTGGGGCACAATCGCAGTAGTTCTCCTGGTGCCGCGTTAGCCGGTGATACGGAACGTAAGGCAGCAAAACACAGGAGCCGGGCAAACCCAACATTTGACCAAAGACATGATTCGGAGGTGATGCATATAAGGCCTAACTCGAGACGCCGAACACTCCCGAAGGTGTTCGGTCTTTATAATAGCGGGCAAAACAATGCCCTAAGCCCCTTGTGTCCAGGTACGGGCAAGTTCTTCTGGCGCGGCCGATGCCAAAACGCCAGTCTCCACTCTGGTTATAATGAGAAACCAGGGGAATATAGCAACAAGAGACAGTAAGAAAGGTTTACGTAGGGTCTTAGTCTGAAAAGAGTCCTTGCAATGGGTCCCTACTGCATGTCTGCGCCTGTGTCTCCGTTGTGCCGTATCCTGGACGGGTGTGCACGCTGTTCATCTGTAAAAAAGAGAGGAACTTAGCTTGAAAACAAATCGTGCGAGAAAGTGCATAAAAAATTGGAATATAGATTAATACAGCTGAGCCTATGCTAGCTCATCAAGGCTTATATGTACAAACCCTTGTGATGGGGTGTGTGGCTAGGTAGCCCCTAGCTTATTTATTCCGGACTCGTCCAGCCGTGTTCGGGGTCTCAGGCGACCTTTTAATGAAATGATGCCACGTCGACCGGGAATTTTGAGCGTAAGAGACGCGTAATGTGGTATTGCATTAAAGCGGACGAAAGCTTCCCGTCCTAGTGATGCTTGATAGCTACTTTTAAGTGGGGCGACATGAAAGGTTAGCTTTTCTCGTCGGAAGTTGTCAGGTGACCCGAACACAACTTCTAGTAATAATGAAATTTTGCACCTGGCATAAGGGCCTGGCGCTACTCCTTTGAAGGAAGCGCGGCAATGCCGAATTGTAGTAGGGTCTATCCCAATTTGCGGATTGTGTCCGGATATAGTAGGTTTAAGTCACTGCCGCCGTCCATCGGAACCTGCGTGAATTGCAGTCCATCTATTATGGGGTCCAGTATCAGGGCAGTCTATCCTGCGTTCCGGATACTTCTGGACTAATCCAGATGGTCGAAAGTGATTGGTTTTGACATCCAATCTCGGTGTTCCACTGGGGTGGACCTTGCGACACTTGTCTAAGCGAGTGCCGTGTTGGTTTTCCGTACTATCACATGAAGTGAGTTTACTGTTTTGACTTCTTGTGGGAAAGTCTTTTGGCTTCCGGTGCTCTGCTTGTGGGGTTCGTCATCGTCCTCGCTTGGTGCATCGAGACCCTTGTGTCCGGCGTTGAGTCTGCCGGACTATTTAAAAACCCAACAATTTCGGTTGGTATGGTTTGCAGGCCTTCCGGAGGTACTGTGGATTTGACATATCCGATCTAGAATTTTGTTTAAATTTGATAGCTCGTCGCTGTTGTCCTTAAGAGGCAGTGTTTTATTGTTTGGCAGCGAGCTTTTGAATCCGGCATTGACCGCCGTGCCCTTTGGGCTTTTTTCTTTATTCCGGCGCTGATCTTTCCTGCGCCGTGATTTTCCGTTTCCATCTCTGATCTCGGATGTACACGGGTCGCTGGTGCTGCATCTTGCTAGCCAGCTGTCTTCTCCTGCGCAAAAGCGCGTCATGAGGCTTGTTAGCGCGGCCATTGTTCTTGGCTTCTCTTGGCCGAGGTGTCTGGCGAGCCATTCGTCTCGGACGTTGTGTTTAAAAGCTGCTAAGGCTTCCGCGTCCGGACAGTCGACTATTTGGTTCTTTTTGGTAAGGAACCTGTTCCAGAATTTGCGCGCTGACTCTCCGGGCTGTTGGGTTATATGACTCAGATCGTCTGCATCCGGAGGGCGGACATAAGTCCCTTGAAAATTTGCTCTAAACGCGTCCTCAAGCTCTTCCCAACTTCCAACAGTGTTTTCTGGGAGGCTTTTGAGCCAATGCCGAGCTGGCCCTTTGAGCTTGAGGGGTAGGTATTTTATGGCGTGGAGATCATCTCCTCTAGCCATGTGTATGTGTAGTATGTAATCTTCTATCCAGACTCCTGGGTCTGTTGTGCCGTCGTATGCCTCTATGTTTATGGGTTTGAACCCTGCTGGAAATTCATGATCCAGCACCTCATCGGTAAAACATAGCGGGTGTGCGGCGCCCCTGTATTTGGGTGTGCCGCTGTCTTCGAACACTTGTCGTGTTGTGTTACTTCCTGGGGCCCTCTTTTTTGGCCCGTAGATGGACCTAGTTGGGCCGTCCGTTTTCCCAGGATCATAAGTCGGCTTGTGTGCGGCGCCGCTTGTCGCTTTTGGCCTGTCATCTGGCCGTCTATCCGGCCAGGCGGCCTCTTTATGTTTTGACTGTGAGGGCTCTATGGCTTCCTCGTCAAATTCTAGCAGTAACTTGCGCTTCGGGTAGCTTTTTGTTTGATGGCCATTGCCATATTTGTCTGCGGTCTTGAGTACTTTGCTCCACTTCATTCTGAGTATGTCTTCCGCTGTTTTGAGCTTCCGTTTTTCCTTCTTCAAACTTCTTGCAGTGGCGACGAGTCTTTTGTGTAGGTTCTTATGCTCCGGTGTTGTGTCCAGACTATTGACTGCTCCGTGAAGGGGTTGATTACCCGGCTCGTCCTGTTCGTCGTCCGCTGGTTTGCCCTGCTCTATTGCTGGGTCGTTAGGAATGCTGCTTTGATCGAGGCGGGACTTAGGGCGGCGTCTACGTCGCCGTTTTGATTGTTTATCGGCGGGATTATCCTCTGCCGCGTCCCGTTGTTCCTCGGTATCGCTTCCCTTTGGGGTGTCCACCATATGTATGTCATGTGACGAGGTGGCCTTCCAGTGCCCTGTAGGCGCTGGTTCTTGATTGTCTCCGGCATCATCGTCCATACCGTTGATGTCTTCGGAGTCGTAGTTTAGCACGTCGGTTAGATCGTCGACGGTGGCTACGAAGTGGGTGGTGGGTGGGCTCTGAATTTCTTCATTGTCCGCGTCCCGACCATCCTGGCCGTAGCTCGGCCAGTGCTCTCCGGATAATGAGAGATGCTTCAGCGAATTTAAGATATCGCCGAAGGGTGAGTGCTGAAAGGTGTCCGCAGCGGTGAATTCCATGATCGGCGCCCAATCGGATTCGACTAGCAGGGGCGCAGGAGGTTCGGAGTCCGGCAGAGAGTCCGGCACCTCGGAGTCATGAGCTTTGTGCGGGACAAGGTGAGTGTTCGGCTCCATCGCCGTAGAAGTTGCAGCTCCCGAGGCGGTGTCCAGCCATCCGTCCTCGATCTGAGCGATCGGCTCCGGACTATGGGTCGGAGCGGATTCGTGTGCGGCCTCCAAGGTGCTGTCCGGCGGCAGAGTTAGGTCGTGCCCATCATGACAGCGCGGCACGCTCGGCTGTGGCTCAGATCCATCGAAGATCAAGTCCCCGCGGATATCAGCCGTGAAGTTTAGGCTTCCAAACCTGACCTGACGGCCAGGGGCGTAGCTTTCGATCTGCTCCAGATGGCCAAGTGAGTTGGCCCGCAGTGCGAAGCCGCCGAATACGAAGATCTGTCCGGGGAGAAAAGTCTCACCCAGGACTGCGTCGTTGTAGATTGAAGAGGCCATCAAGCCTATCGGTGACGACACAGAGGAACTCTCAATGAAAGCACCAATGTCGGTGTCAAAACCGGCGGATCTCGGGTAGGGGGTCCCGAACTGTGCGTCTAGGCGGATGGTAACAGGAGACAAGGGACACGATGTTTTACCCAGGTTCGGGCCCTCTTGATGGAGGTAAAACCCTACGTCCTGCTTGATTGATATTGATATTGTGGATGTTTACAAGAGTGGATCTACCACGAGATCAAGGAGGCTAAACCCTAGAAGCTAGCCTATGGTATGATTGTATGGTTGTTGTTGTCCTACGGACTAGAGCCATCCGGTTTATATAGACACCGGAGAGGGCTAGGGTTACATAGAGTCGGTTACAATGGTAGGAGATCTACATATCCGTATCGCCAAGCTTGCCTTCCACGCCATGGAAAGTCCCATCCAGACACGGGGCGAAGTCTTCAATCTTGTATCTTCATAGTCTTGGAGTCCGGTCGATGATGATAGTCCGGCCGATGATAGTTCGGCTGATGACGGTAGTCCGGCTATCCGGACACCCCCTAATCTAGGACTCCCTCAGCGCCCATCCACCGGTTCTCCATAGGAGAGAAGGGAAAGGCCCCTCGAGAGGGTCCTGACCCGCTTCCGCCGAAGAAGCGGTTGGTCCTCTGCCGCCGAGATGAGGGCACGCGACAGGAGGTGTCGAG
Source organism: Triticum aestivum (assembly GCF_018294505.1). NCBI lineage: Eukaryota > Viridiplantae > Streptophyta > Magnoliopsida > Poales > Poaceae > Triticum > Triticum aestivum. The sequence continues at coordinate 364,264,554 of NC_057807.1, forward strand.
GCCTTGGTGCGAGAGACCACCGCCGGGTTCCCGCTCCCTCTGTACGCCCACCATGGGGGCCCTGCTGGAGCTGGTGTCGAGCACGATGGATGACGCTGCCGTCGGCGCCGGCGAGTCACGGCGGTGCGCTTGTCCCTCCTGGAGTCCACGCCGAGGGCTCCTCCCGAGAGTTTGTGCTCCACGCCGCCATGCCCCCTCGATCTTGGATTCGCCTTCCTCCTTCCTTCGCCTTCGAGATCCCGCCGAGGGGGCCTTTCATGCTTTGGTTGCAGCATGCCGATTGCCAGACTCCAGCGACCGACGCGGATGTCGAGGTCGTCGCCCAGGTAAGGTTTTCATGACCCGGGGCTGGGGCGAGATCGCCCGGGTTTGCAGGGCGAGGGACGCCCTCGTGATCCACCTGGAGTTCGGTGGCGCTTTAGTGATGCTCTTCAAGGTCTTCGACGAAGAAGGGCGCCGACTGGAGTGCTGTCCGAGAGGCAGCGGCAGGAGCTCTGCAGCGGCGGGGACCAGGCCTGCCGCCGCGCACTCTTCCAGCAGCTCCTCAAGCGGCGGGGGTGCCGGAGGATCCAGCGACTCCGCCGAGCTCTTTGCAACTCCTGAGACAAGCGATGACAGCTATGAGCCCCCGAGCCTGCGTTGGTCTCGGAGCAGGACGGCCCGTTAGGCCGCCGTCGTCCCTGATCTGGATGAGGCTAGCGCCGAGCCTCACGCGGCCCACTGTTGATGATGGCGTCTGCCGCGGCGGTTCCTGTAGTTAGGACTCCTTAGGATATGCATCTTTTGTCCCTGCGAGGAGCCAAGAATACACCCCGTGGGGGGCTTGTAAGGTGTCTGTAGCTCCTTTTGTCAATATGATCCTCATTATGAAGCAGTGCGAAATGGTTATTTTGTCTTAGCTTAGTTTCTTCCTGTCAGACCTCGTCAGGGCTTGGTGCTCTGCGCCGACAGGTCCCAGTCCCAAGGCGGCTTCAACCGTCGCTGGTATGCCAGGTCGCGATGCCGTGGTCAAGGCCAGGAGGTGAGCGGCCCGAGGCCCGGTAAGAGCCCCTGAGTCGCGATGCTCAGTAGGTCCCCCTTGGCGCTCAAGAAGCCATCATTCAGTGAGAAAGGAGAGCGACGTTGCTAAGACGGAATGGTATTAGGTGCGGGGGCGGTGCTGCGATAGCTTGTGTTCCCGGAGAGTGACTTATCTCGAGGGTCAGGAATGCTTCCTGGTGTGGTGCTAAGTCCGTGTCTTGGCCGTCGGAGGGTTGTTTGGCGAAGTCATCACGTGCTTCTCTCCTCTCGCCTCCGCTCCCCTTTTTGCTCTACGTCCTCGGGTCCTGGCCCTCGAGCGAGTCTCAGCCGTCGCTGGTATGCCAGGTCGTGATGCCATGGACACGGCCAGAGGGTGAGGGCTGGAGAACCAGTAGGAGCCCTGAGTCGCGATGCTCAGGTACCCCCCCTTTAACGTGCAAGCGGTTTGCGTGGACGAGGGTGAAGAAGACACTTTGAGGGCCTCGCATGACGATGTTCCTGGGGGGAACCCTGCAGGCTCATCACAGAAGAAACGAGAGTTCGTCGCGACAAACGACGGTTAGCCATTAGTTGCCTTGGGGAGGCAGCGAGGCATGAAAGGCCTGGCGAGGTGTGCTGGTTCACCCGTGATCCAGCTCAGGACTCACGGGGCCCCACCCCAAGGCGGGTTGCGCCCGGCGCTGGGCCTTATCTTGGAGTGTGTTCCTGCAATTTGGCTAGATGCCGATGCTCTATGTCCTCGGGTCCCGGCTCTCGGGCTGGTCTCAGCCGTCGCTGGTATGCTGGGGCGCGATGCCATGGGCAGACCAGAGGGTGAGGGCCGGAGAGCCGGTAGGAGCCCTGAGTCGCGATGCTCAGGCACCCCCCCTTTAACGCGCAAGCTGAGTTAGATGTCGAAACTCTACATCCTCGGGTCCCGGCTCTCGGGCTGGTCTCAGCCGTCGCTGGTGTGCCGGGGCGCGATGCCGTGGGCAGACCAGAGGGTGAGGGCCGGAGAGCCGGTAGGAGCCCTGAGTCGCGATGCTCAGGCACCACCCCTTTAACGCGCAAGGTTGCGACATCCAGGAAGAAAAAAGGTACCATGAACCGGCACCAAATAACAAGCATGATGGGTCGAAAACACGGCCCTAAGATAAATGCAAGAGGGGTACATGCCACTTGGTCTGACCCGAGCGGCTTGGGGATAATGCAGCCCGAGGGGCGCCCCCAGCAGAGTGAGCTAAGAACATGAAATAAAAGAGATACATGCCACAGGGATGGACCCACGCGGCCTGGGAATAATGCAGCCCTGGGGGCGCTCCCAGTTGGAAATGAAACTAGAAAGATGTCACCTGATGACGCTGAAGACGAAGGGGTGTTGATGCAGCAGACTCGGTGGGCTGCGGGAGCAGATCCTCACAAGCCCCCAGGCCCTGGCGCCTCGGGAGGCTCTGGAGGCGCTGGTGGCTCCTCGCGGATCGTCTCCATCTCCACCAGGGCTGTGGAACACCTGACCTCTTGAGCCTCCATGATGGCCCTCATGACGTGCCGGTACGCAGCAGCCACGTTCGGCGAGCCGTAAGGCATGCGAACGTAGCTGTGGGGTGGGCCCTCGCAGTGTCCCACTCGCGAAGGCCAGAGGCGCTCCTGAGACGCGGCTTGGTTGAGCCCTGGTATGTCGATGCAGACGCGCAGCCCACCATCCTCGCCTGGATGGTGGGCCACAGCGGGTAAGCGGCGGCTGCCTCTCATGACCCTTGACTCCTGTAGCTCCCGAATGGCCTTGCTGACGAACTCCTGAGGGTTTGGCCCTCCTTGCCTTGCTCCTTCTTGATGGAATCGTGCTTCGAAGCACGCCTCCACGTGGTGCCAAAGCGCCTCCCTCGTGACCTTGGCGAGGTCGACGACCCTCCAGGGGAGAGCCCCCGAGCCCTGCCTGAGGAGGGCGCCGGGCGCGCTTCCCTATGCGATGGTAGGAGGTTCCCCCTGAGCAGGCGCGGGCCCAGAGGGACCTGCCTCCTGAGGGGCCGGGCCGGTCGATGTCTTCTTCTTCTTGGGGGCGGCCTCGGGAAGCCTCCTGCTTTCGCGATCCGGGTCTTCCAGTGATGCGGCCTGAAAGGCTCTCTCCACGGAGCAAACCGCGTCTTTCTCTTCGCAGGGCACCGTGATGACCCCGCCACTTCCTGGCATCTTGAGGACGTTGTAGCCGTCGTGGGTTACGGCCATGAACTTGGCCAGCGCTGGGTATCCGAGGATGGCGTTCTAGGGGAGGCTGATGAGGGCGATGTCGAAATCGACCAACTCCGTGTGGAAATTGTCGTAGGTGCCGAAGGTCACTGGGATCCGGATCTGTCCCAGGGAGCTGGATGACCCGCCCCCGATGCCCATGAAGGGCTGACTTGAACTTGTCGGGCCACGCGACGGTGCGTAGCTCGGTGGTGAAGGCGCGGCAGCCCGCTGTGGCCACAGGAGGCCTTGGAGGACGAAGGGCTCGATTCTGCGTGTCCCCGTGCGCCGCAGCTGGGTGCAGCGTGGGGTCTTGACGTGCTGGAGCAGGAGCGTGGTCGGGACAAGCCGGAGCAGGAAGCGCTCGGGCAGCTTCTCGAGGGCGAGGGACCTCTTGGCAGCTCTGCTCCTGCCGCACTGGTTCCTGACGGGGCGGGTTCCGCCCAGGGGCCGCGCGCCTTGGAGCCAGGGCGCCTTCTTGTGGGGGAGGCGGCTGACGCGCCCCAGGAGCTTCATTGCCCGCGCATGGCGGGGCGCGGTGCAGCGGGAAAGATGGCGCGAGGGAGCCCCCAGCGGCGCGGACGAGTTTGGCGACTCGGTCGAGCCACTCTTTGTAGACGTCGTCGACTGGGCGGTAGCGCAGGAGCTCGTTTGCCGCGATGAGCGCAGCTCGGGCCTCCATGGCCGCACGGGGCTCACAGGATGAAGAACCAGCAGGGGTGAGCGAGGGCGTAGCGGTGCGGCCGTCTCGCCTCATGGACGGGTGCTGGGACGATGCTTGCTGCTCGTTCCCCGCCGGGCCGGTGGCGGCGTTGACGGTAGGTGACGGGGAACGACGAGGGCGCCCGCCGACGGGAGCCGTCTGGGCGACGCGGGAAGCGAGGGCGGCTCGGCGCTCGGCGCGAACCCGGCGTGCGTCAGACATGGCCGCGACGGTCGGAGAAGAACAGGGCGACGGAAGACGAATTCTGGAGCACCCCTACCTGGCGCGCCAAATGTCGGGTTCCGAGTTCCGGCAGACCCTTGAGGTTCGAACACTGGGGTGCGCGCGGAAGTTTCGCCTTCTACCTACCTGTTCCTCGCCGAATCGCTAGGATCTAAACTACGAGAAGAACAACACAAGAGACACAGGGTTTATACTGGTTCAGGCCACCATCATGGTGTAATACCCTACTCTAGTGTGTGGTGGATTGCCTCTTGGGCTGATGATGAACAATACAAGGAAGAACGGCCTCGCGAGGGTCTATTCTTGTGGTGGTGTTGTCCCTTTGGAGGGGTTGATTCTAGTTGCCTATCTTATCTTCAGCTTCCTATCCAGATCTCTCTCTTTTGCCGGCCGGATCGATCTATCGATCCCCCTACCCTGTGGGTGGCTAGTCCTATTTATAGGCGAAGGCCCTAGGCCTCTTCCCATATATTGAGCGGGAAGGGTGCTAACAATTGGCCAATTTGAAGGGGAACATCTAGTACACTTATCCTGACTAAAGTTGGTCCTCGCCTGTCAAAGGCTCTGGTGGTGACGCCGACTTGGGCTCCACGGTGACCTCCATCCTGTCATTGGACTGGTCTTGGTCTTGTTGCACCGAAATGGATGCCTTTGCTTGATGCTCTCGCCTGCGCTTGCTCCCCTTGCACCAAAGAGGAAAGAAGGACACTGTGCGGGCTGGCGCCCGACTGGCGCCCTTGGTCGTCATGGCTTGCGTCATGGGCACCTCGCGAGGTACCCTGCCTTGAACTCTCCGCCTCCTCATGAGCCAGCCTGACGAGGCCATGCCTGAGGAAGCTCCTTGTCGTCCGCCCCGCGAGGCTTGGCCCCTCGCGAGGGTCTTGAGCTTGTGCTGATGAAGATGGGTCGTGCTGGGCCCCCTTTGAGCCACGCCACAGGCCGCATGCAGGCAAGTCTGGGGACCCCCGTTCCCAGAACGCCGACAGTACCCATTTGAAATCTTATTGTGCCGTGTAGTTTCCCACGCTTTGTATTCTTTCATTGCTGCTTTGTCTTGAACTGATATGATTTGAACCGTGTCTCTATTTTGATTTGGCAAGACAATGAAGTGACCATAGGACATAGATATATGTTTGTTTGATGCTTTTATTATGTACTAGTACTTGGTAATAGAAGACTTGGTAGTTTAATCCTGTCCACCTTACTAATGAACTGGGTCACCGAAATGAGTTTAATATACTAGTACATGCTAAACTTGTTACGTGTCTGCTTGTTTCTTCTTTTAGAATGCTAACAGAATATTGGGGAAGAGTGCCTTATTAAGCAATGGTAAAGGAAGTAATGCAGATAAGGTTCAGGATAGTGACACATCCTTGTTGGTCTCCAAAAGAGCTGATAAAAGAGCTAAGGAAGACCATCTTGAAGACAGCGAAACAACCCCAAAGTCCTGTCTTGGTTTAGTGTTTGAGTTACTGGCCACTACCGCTTGCACAAGCTATTCAAACTCATTATCAGAATCAGTTCGGTTTCTTGAGTCTCAACTACAAGCAGAAAGACATCGATCAGCTGTGCTGCCACAAGAAGCAGAAGGACTGCGGAAGTCCCTGGAGCATTCAGATGCATACTTTCTGGTGCAACAGCAAGCGTTGGAGGATTTTAGCGCCAAACAAGACAAAGCTAATAAGCTTGCTAAGCTTATTGCCGGCATGGTGGATACCCAGGATAACGTTTCTTGAGCTCTTCTGAAGTTGTTTCAGTTATGCTCTTGTTTTGCTGTCGCGTTTATTTGCACTGGTGGCCAATTTTGATGGCCAGTGTATGTAATGTGCTGCTTTGTTCCCTATATTTGCACTGGTGGCAAACTTTGATGCCCAGTGGATGTAATATGTGTCATAGCGGTTATAGGATAGCGTTAATTGCTTGCTTATTTATTTTCTTATTATCTTGTTTAGTTATTTTCTTGTAGTCACTGCAGTTCTTTTTCTGTGTTTTTCTAGTGGCCACAATAGCCTATTTTTGGTAACTAGGCCAAAATAATCATGGCAACACTCGGACTGTTGTAACCATGGGCCTCCTGCAGGCCGTATGATCCATGGGCCTTCTTCCGGTCGTAGGATCCATTGGCCTTCTATACGGGCCGTAGGATCCATTGGCCTTCTATACGGACCTTAGGATCCATTGGCCTTCTATACGGGCCTTAGGATTCATGGGCCTTCTACGGGCCATTGGGTCCATGGGCCTTCTACGGGCCGTACGATCCATGGGCCTTCTATGGGCCATACTATCCATGGGCCTCATATGGGCCGTAAGATCCATGGGCCTTCTACAGGGCGTATCATCATTTTGCCAATCATGGGTCATACTATTCGTGGACCATAACGGGCCGTTAATAGGCCGTATTTGATAACTCTATCAAAACAGCCCAACGGTTTTTTTGACATGAAAACGGCCCAACGTATTAACGGGCCGCAAACGGGCCGACTGTAACGACGGGCTGAATTTGGCCCACAAGTAGAAAATGACAGTAACGGGCCGTATGTAACCGAATGCTGCAAATGAGCCCAAGAAGCAATGGGCCGTGAGAAGGCCAAAAGATAACTTGGGCTGGAAATGGCCCAATGGAATAACGGGTCGTTAATGGGTATAAAGTGATACACTATTCATTACGGGCCAGTTTCACCATGGGCCGTTAATGGGCCAAGAGTTACAAAGGGCCTCATAGGGCCAAAATAAGTCATGGGCCACACACGGGCCAGAAGTTAAAATGGGCTGGAATCATATTGGACGGCCCAGATGAAGCTACTGGCCCTAATTCAGAGAGGTCATAACGGGCCCTGGGTTAGCGGGTTGTAAATGGGCTATATGCGAACAGGCCGTTAACAGGCATTCCGTGGGCCGGCACGCCACCTTTTCACCAAGTCAAACGAGCCGACCTTTTCATAGGAATGGGCCTCTGTTGGGCCGTGCCACGTGTCGATGTATCATAGGCGCCTTCGGTCCAATGAGTGGATGACATCTGTCCCAACGGTGAGCCGACACGTGTTTCCTCCAGCCAACGATGATTTTACACGTGGAAAATCCCCATTGCTTGGGGCTATTAACGGGTTATCGTATCCGAACCGGACCCGATAGCTTAACGGTGTTCCGTTACGGTGGATGCCACGTGTCGGTCACCCTTGACGAAAGCACTTCCGTGACGCGCGATTTATCGTCATGGAAGTGGACACTTCCGTGATGATAATTTTGGTAATGCCATGGAACACTTCTACGACAGCACACATATGACTATCTTGATTCTGTCATAAAATCGTCATGGATGTACATGCATGAAAAAAAATGCAACCTACTGTGACAAACATGTAACATCACGGAAGTGTATTTTTTGTAGTGTGTGACCGTTAGGATTTTCGGTGGGACCGACATGTCAACTTGGTAGGACCGATATGGTTAGGGTTAGGGCATAACGTAATCTCAGTGAGACCGATTACACAAACTCGGTGGGACCGATTTTGGTAATTAGCTAACCAGAGAGTTGGTTAGGCAAACTCGGTGGGACCGATTCGCTCATCTCGGTTGGACCGAAATGTTACAAAGAGGAACATAGAGTTTGCATTGTAATCTCGGTAGGACCGGTTACAGAAACTCGGTGTGACCAATTTTGGTAATGGATACATACAGAGAGATTACAATCCCATCTCGGTGAGACCGAGATCCCTATCAGTGAGACCGATTTGATTAGGGTTTGTGGCAGTGGCTATGACATTTGAACTCGGTGGTGCTGGATAGAAAGAATCGATGGGGCCATGTTTGACTTTTGGTTTGGGTCATATGTGGATGTGAGAAAGTAGTTGAGGGATTTGGAGCATATCACTAAGCATTTTGAGCAAGCAAGCCATTAAGCAACACCTCATCCCCTCTTGATAGTATTGGCTTTTCCTATAGACTCCATGTGATCTTGGATCACTAAAATGGAAAGAGTAGGGTCTTTGTGCTTTGAGCTTGAGCCAATCCTTTTGTCCTTAGCATCTTGAAGGGGTTCCACATCCTCTAGTCCATGCCACTCCATTGTTAAACTTATCTGAAATATACTAGGTAAAACTATTAGTCCAACAAGAGATATGTTGACGTTAATTGCCAAAATCACCAAGGGAGCACTTGTGCTTTTACCCACCCCCGTCGTGAAATTCATTGCCAAGCTGCGATTTCTGCTCTAGACCTCGTCGAAGAAACTAGGGCTCTGTCACACCCAGAATCTCTCACTCGCAAAATCATTGTCTCACTCCTCAAAGGCACCATCCAAGAAAAAATGGCATACTGGCGATGGCGTGCTAAAGTGTCACGCGCCATCCACTGCGGAGAGAATACCAAGTTCTTCCACATATCTGCGTCTCAATGTCTCAAGAATAATAAAATCTTTACCCTCACACGTGATGGCTTGGACTTCACCGCTCACCAACAAAAAGCTGAAATCCTATGTGACTTCTTCGTCTCGCTCATTGGCACTCCAGCCCCTACGACTTGGGCCTTTGACCTAAATACTATCTATCCATAGCCGGTGCCTGGTCTCCATGTCCTCAATGAGCCTTTCTCCGAGGAGGAAATTAAGCTTGCCTTCTTCACAATGAATCCCCAAGCCAGCCCTGGACCGGACGGTTTCGGCCCCTCCTTTTATAGATCCTTCAGGCCTTTAGTAAAACACATCGTCCTACCTTTCTTTTCCCATTTTCACCAAGGATTAGTAGACACAGAACACTTAAACCGTGCCCACATTGTCCTCCTTCCTAAGAAGGACACGCCAACATCACCCGACGCCTTTAGGCCTATCTCTCTGCAGAACTATCCCATCAAAGTTGTTGCTAAAGTCATCACTTCTCGCCTAAAATTGCTCATCCCTCTGCTAGTCCATGGCAACCAGACGGGATTCATCTCTGGCAGAAATATCGCCGAAAGCTACGTCTTTGCAGCCGATCTCATTAGCTCTTGCCACTCTCGCAACAAACCAACTATGGTCTTTAAGCTTGATTTCAGAAAAGCTTTAGACCCCGTGGCCTGGCCCGCCCTGGACAAAATCTTGGCAATACGTGGTTTTTCTCCAACCTACCGCATCTGGATCCAAAACATTCTTCACACATGCAAAACTGCCATTCTCCTGAACGGGATCCCAGGCAACTGGATTCAATGTAAGAATGGTTTGCGGCAATGTGACCTGATTTCTCCCTAACTCTTTCTCATCGTCGCCGACCTGCTTCAACAGCTCATCCTCCAGAAGTCTGAATCTGCTCTTCACCACCCCATCTTCTCCCACCTGCCTCCCACTGTTCTCCAACACGCTGATGATATTCTCATTGTTGTAGCCGCCTCCCCTGCTGCCGCTGCAGCCCTTAAAGTAACCCTAAACAATTTTGCACACGTGATAGGCCTCGCCATCAACTTATCCAAAACCACCCTAGCCACTCTACACACAGACGAATCCATGACTGCTGCCATTGCCCTTGCCATGAGCTGCTCATGCACCCCATTCCCTCAAACTTACCTCGACCTTCCTCTCGCCCCAACTAAGCCTCCCACCAATGCCTTCACCCTGCTGATAGAACGATCTCGGAAACTACTTACGGGCTGGTGTGCGAAACTTCTCGACAAGGGCGATCGGCTCATCCTCATTTCTGTTGTTCTGGACTCAATCCTCACCTATTTCATGTCAGTATTTCGCATCCCCAAGAAAACACTCAAAACAGTAGACTCACTAAGAAGGGCTTTTTTTGGGGTAGGGGACGATGCTTGCTCAGGTGCTTATTGTCTTATTGCATGGAAAAATGTTTGCTTACCAAAAAAAATCGGTGGTTTAGGGCTTAAAAACCTGCAGGTCCAAAACAACTACCTCCTTATGAAATTTGCTGCCAAAGCACTCTCCTCCGCCCAGACACCTTGGTTAGAGTGGCTTGATCTCCAACACCCCAATGCCCTAGTCTCACCATCCCCTCAAACCTCCTTTCTTTGCCACACGATTTCACAACAAATACCTACCCTATAGACTATCTCATCCGTGCTAAAAAACAATGTCTCACATACATATTTTTGGCTTGACACTTGGCTAACCCCGCAACCCCTTGCCATCCCCACCTGTTTTGACACTCCACCCTAGAGCTGGTTAAAGTGGCTAACATTTGGCGTTTCGGTATCCAAGCTAACCTCCGTAATCATCTCACTCTCACAGCAGAACAAGAGCTTGTTTCGCTTGTGGCTATTTTGCAGAACTACATGCCCTCGGTGGGAGAAGATCAGCGGTTCCTACAACATGACATTGGCTTCACCGCCAGGCACGCGTACGGTGCCCTCATGGCTCGGGCAGATAACGATCTCGTTGCTCCTCTCATTTGGAGCGCCAAGGCTCCTCGAAATCTTAAAGTCTTCGCTTGGATACTCTTTAAAGACCGCCTCAATACCAGGGCCAATCTTGCACACAAGCATATAATCTCTTAAGATATATGCCCCTGGTGTGCTAGGTTGCCCGAAGACCCCAGCCACCTTTTCATCACATGTCCTCTTGCCAATAGGATTTGGCAACGTCTTGGGTTTCTGCCACAAGCCGACGACATCATGGAGCTCTGGGACGTCACTCTACCTCCTCACCTCTCTACCACGGCATGGCCCTTGGTCCTCATGGAATTATTATGGAAGATTTGGGCAGCACGTAATGACATGGTGTTTAGGAGTGTTGATCAAAGTTCTGTAATAACCCTTAGGAACCTTATTTCTGAATTGGAACTTTGATCTCATCATCTCGTGGAAACACAAGACAAGGAGGACGTCTTCTCGTGGCGCTCCTACCTGTCTGCACATTGCACCGTGCCTATGTAATTCTGTACTTGCTACCATGATAGTTCTTTTAGTAATATATTTAGGTGGGGGAGCTCCCCCCGGTGATTCTCAAAAAAAAGTTTCCGTGTTTTGTGTTTTTGTCCAAGCTGCTATGACCAATAAAAGGTAAAGTGTTTAAATTTCAGGGGTTTGGTGTGCTACTATGTTCTTTCAGGGGTTTGCTGCTATGTTCTTTTATACAACTCTCTTTCAACATAGCATATTTAGACCCCTACCTAACTTTTAATCTTTGATAACCCACTAGAATGCACTGATGTCATGAACTTGAATCATGTTTCGTTCTACTACTGTTACTTTACATGAAAATATGCTCCTACATGCGAACGAGCTTAGACCCTTTCAATTGTTGCACACTACTTATCTATATGTTTGGTTATTTTCCAGACGTGCGGACACGTGCAATAAATCATGAGTTGAATTTTCCAGACGTGTGTTGCATGTGCAAGCTTACTAGTTTGATCAAACTAAAAAAGAAATCCTGAAAAATATCCGCGTAGAATCCAAAGGTGTACGAGTTAGTTGAGATATATTATTTCTCATCTAGATGAGAGCTAGACATACCCTTAAATCATTAAGTATTCTTATAGTTCTATTGCTAGCTTTGGCTCTCACATGACTAATTCGGTACGGGCATATGCCTACACGACAGTGTCCTTTTGTCAGGGCAACTCCAACGCGTCGACGCATTCTGTACGTGCACGCCAGTTTATGCTGAAACAAACACAAACTGCGACCCAAAGCGTCGATGCAAATGGGTTTGTGTCAGTGCGGACACGGCGCGGCCTCGGGCAACCCCAACCCTTGTCCTCCTCTGGCCCACCACACAGTGGCACAACAACCATTCCCCCTCCGTCATCAACAGCAGACACATCCGGCCACCTCGCCCTCGCTGCCACTGACCAATTCCAGCCGTTTGGACGCTACCCAGTCCGCCGCCCACACCGACACACCTCTCCCAGCTGCTTGCCACACCCGATGGCCACTCTTGCCATCAATTGTGGCCTGTTTTCACCGCCGTTGTAGCACCTCCATGAGCACGCCACCCCCTAGCCTCTGTCGTGCCCGACATCACTCCATGGTCGGTGGCCTTGCTCCATGGCTGCCTCCACATGGATAGGCCTGTTGCAAGGTCTGCGAGAGGCGTGGGGATCTTCACCGGCCGGATTCTTCCGTCACGCTCTTCACTGGCTGGCCGATTTTTAAGATATTTTCAAGAGTAATTAATAAAATTATGCTCAATGTTTGTGTGCACTACTACAGGATGCTGCTAACGCGACACTACGATCAGAGACCCTTCGAGAAACTGAGTGCGATGCAATAATCGAAAATGGTGGTGTAAGAAAACCATCATAAAATGTGCAAAACATTTGGGATGACGGATTCATCAAACACGGTTCAGATTTTAGTTGCGTGTGTGATGAGGAGCATATGGTTTGTCCGGACGAAATGTTTGCGATGAGACAGAACAACAGAAATGGACAGCTAGATCAAGGTGTGTGTGATATACAGCGTACAGTTTGCTTCGATGAACCGTTTGTGATGATTGAGGCGAACACAAATGATTCAGCGTAACAAGATGTGTATGATACCGGACAAACAAGTCAGTAATCAGAATTGTGTGTGATCATTATAGAGAGCCCATATGGTCTTTTTTTGTGAATTGTGTGTTCGTCAGGGCACACAGTTCAACAAACCAACTTGTCGGCGATAATGTAAAAGATCTCTGTCAAATACATATTACTAACCGTCTGTGATGAGATTGACAGGATAAACAGAGATATATACAGTCTGCTTAATTTAGTCCTTCTTCTTCTTGTTGTTGTTGTTGGATGGCCCCGTGATACGTCTCCGTCGTATCTACTTTTCCAAACACTTTTGCCCTTGTTTTGGACTCTAATTTGCATGATTTGAATGGAACTAACCCGGATTGACGCTGTTTCCAGCAGAACTGCCACGGTGTTATTTTTGTGCAGAAATAAAAGTTCTCGGAATGACCTGAAAATCCACGGAGCAAATTTTCACATTTAATAAAAAACTGGCGAAAGAAATAGCGTCAGGGGGCCACACCCTGTCCACGATGGTGGGGGCGTGCCCCTCCCCCTGGGCGCGCCCCCTGCCTCGTGGGCCCCCTGGACGTCCATCGACCTCAACTCCAACTCCATATATTTGCTTTCGCGGAGAAAAAAAACCAGAGAGAAATTTTCATCGCGTTTTACGATACGGAGCCGCCGCCAAGCCCTAATCTCTCTCGGGAGGGTTGATCTGGAGTCCGTTCGGGGCTCCGGAGAGGGGGATTCATCGCCGTCGTTATCATCAACCATCCTCCATCACCAATTTCATGATGCTCACCATCGTGCATGAGGAATTCCATCGTAGGCTTGGTGGACGGTGATGGGTTGGATGAGATTTATCATGTAATCAAGTTAGTTTTGTTAGGGTTTGATCCCTAGTATCCACTATGTTCTGGGATTGATGTTGCTATGACTTTGCTATGCTTAGTGCTTGTCACTAGGGCCCGAGTGCCATGATTTCAGATCTGAACATATTATGTTTTCATGAATATATGTGAGTTCTTGGTCCTATCTTGCAAGTCTATAGTCACCTATTATGTGTTATGATCCGACAACCCCGAATTGACAATAATCGGGATACTTCTCGGTAATAACCGTAGTTTGAGGAGTTCATGTATTCACTATGTGTTAATGCTTTGGTCCGGTACTCTATTAAAAGGAGGCCTTAATATCCCTTAGTTTCCACTAGAACCCCATTTCCACTGGAGGGTAGGACAAAAGATGTCATGCAAGTTCTTTTCCATAAGTACATATGACTATATTCAGAATACATGCCTACATTACATTGATGAATTGGAGCTAGTTCTGTGTCACCCTATGTTATAACTATTACATGAGGAATCGCATCCGACATAATTATCCATCACTGATCCAATGCCTACGAGCTTTTCACATATTATGCTTTGCTTATTTACTTTACCGTTGCTACTGTTACAAATCACTACAAAACTGCTACTATTACTTTTGCCACTATTACCGTTTCTTCCATACTACTTTGCTACTAAATACTTTGCTGCAGATACTAAGTTATCCAGGTGTGGTTGAATTGAGAACTCAACTACTAATACTTGAGAATATTCTTTGGCTCCCCTTGTGTCGAATCAATAAATTTGGGTTGAATACTCTACCCTCGAAAACTGTTGTGATCCCCTATACTTGTGGGTTATCAAGACTATTTTCTTGCACCATTGCCGGGGAGCATAGCTCTATTCTTTGAGTCACTTGGGATTTATATCTGTTGATCACTATGAGGAACTTGAAAGACGAAAGAACTAAGATTTTTCCCTCAACTACGAGGGGGGGGGGTAAGGAACTGCCATCTAGCTCTGCAGTAGATTCTCCTTCTATTTTGAGTAAGCTTGCGACACCTAATCCTGCTTCTGCTATGAATTCTTATATGTCGCATGTTATTGATGATTCCACTTCTACTATGCATGATACTTACGATGAAACTACTTCTGTGCTTGATACTACTGTGCCATTAGGTGAATTTCTTGATGAACAACTTGCTAGGGCTAGAGAGAATGAAATTATTTAAAATGAAATTATAGAAGATAGTGATGATGAAGGTTCTCCCCCTAAGTATGAATTGCTTGTTGTTCCTGAGGGTTATGTTATGGATGAAGAAACTACTAGAGATATTCTTGCTTGCAATGATAGATCTGATATTAAGAAGTTATTAGTTAAACTTAAACAGAAATCTCTAAATGCTAGAATGAAATATGAGCCTACTTTTGCTGCTTCACCTATCTTTGTTACGGATAAGGATTATGAATTCTCTGTCGATCCTGAGATAATTACTTTGGTTGAATCTGATCCTTTTTATGGCAATGAATCTAAAACTGTTGTGGCACATCTTACTAAGTTAAATGATATAGACACCCTGTTCACTAATGATGAGAAATCTCGCTACTATTATATCGTTAAGATATTTCCATTCTCATTAAAGGGTGATGCTAAAACTTGGTTTAATTCTCTTAATCCTGGTTGTGTGCGTAGTCCCCAGGATATGATTTATTACTTCTCTGCTAAATATTTCCCTGTTCATAAGAAACAAGCTGCTTTAAGGGAAATATAATTTTGTGCAAATTGAAGAAGAGAGTCTCCCACAAGCTTGAGGGAGGCTTCTCGTTACTTAATGCTTTGCCTGATCATCCTCTTAAGAAAAATGAAATACTTGATATCTTTTATAATGGACTAATTGATGCTTCCAAGGACCACTTGGATAGTTGTGCTGGTTGTGTTTTCAGGGAAAGAACAGTCGACCAAGCTGAATTGCTATTGAATAATATGTTGACTAATGAAAATAATTGGACTCTTCCTGAGCCAATTCCAAAGCAAACACCTAAACCAACTCCGAAGAAGAGGGGTGTTCTATTTCTCAGTCCTGAGGATATGCAAGAGGCAAAGAAATCTATGAAAGAAAAAGGTATTAAAGCTGAAGATGTTAACAATTTACCTCCTATTGAAGAAATACATGGTCTTAATCTACCACCTATTGAAGAAACACATGGTCTTGATAACCCGACACAGGTAGTAAAGGTAAACTCTCTCTATAGATATGATAAAGTTGAAATCCCGTCTACTAAGTTTCCTAGCCAATGTTTGGATGAATTTGATGACTTTATGACTAGACAAGAAATTT
The DNA here is from genome assembly GCF_018294505.1 of Triticum aestivum. Classification (NCBI taxonomy): domain Eukaryota; kingdom Viridiplantae; phylum Streptophyta; class Magnoliopsida; order Poales; family Poaceae; genus Triticum; species Triticum aestivum. Next base: position 364,280,320 of record NC_057807.1, read on the forward strand.
TTAATGCTTATGTTGGTAGAGAATTAAAGAGTAATGCTTACATGATTGGACGCTTGAGTGATTATATGGCTAGATTTAAAGGTGAACTTAAACTCATTAGCAAATATGCTTCTATGGTTACCACTCAAGCAGAACAAGTACTTAAAGCTCAAAATGATTTGCTCGATGAATTAAATAATAAACATGATTTTGCTGTTAGAGTGGCTACTAGAACTGGTAAAATGACTGAGGAACCTTTGTATCCTGAAGGCCACCCTAAAAGAAGCGAGCAAGATTCTCAGAGAAATAATTTAGATGCACCTAGTCCTTCTAAAAAGAAGAAAAAGAGAAATGATAGGACTTTGCATGCTTCTAGTGAACCTGTTGTAGACACATCGGAGAATCCCAATGATATTTATATTTCTAATGCTGAAACACAATCACGTGATGAACATGAACCTAGCGATAATTGTTGGGGAACGTAGCAGACATTCAAAATTTTCTACGCATCACCAAGATCAATCTATGGAGAGACTAGCAACAAGAGAGAGAGGGAGTGCATCTTCATACCCTTGAAGATCGCTAAGCGGAAGCCTTACAAGAACACGGTCGGTGGAGTCGTTCACGAAGCGATTCAGATCGCGGCCGAATCCGATCTAAGCACCGAAGAACGGTGCCTCCGCGTTCAATACACGTGCAGCCCGGTGCTTCCGTGCCTTGATCCAGCAAGGAGAGAGGGAGAGGTTGGGGAAGACTCCATCCAGCAGCAGCACAATGGCGTGGTGGTGATGGAGGAGCGTGGCACTCCAGCAGGGCTTCGCCAAGCACTGCGAGAGACGAAGAGGGAGAGGAGTAGGGCTGCGCCAGGAGAGAGGAAAACTCATGTTCTTGGCAGCCCCAAAAACCCCACTATATATAGGGGAAGGGGAGAGGGGCCGGCCCCCCTCTAGATCCCATCTAGAGGGGAGGGGCGGTGGCCAGGAGGGGGAGACTTGCCCCCCAAGCAAGGTGGAGGCGCCCCCTCCCCAAGGGTTTTCATCCCTAGGCGCCTTGGGCCCTTGGGGAGGGGCGCACCAGCCCACTATGGGCTGGTTCCCCCCCTTATTCAGCTCATCAAGCCCCCCGGGGCAGGTGGCCCCACCCGGTGGACCTCCGGACACCTTTCCGTGGTCCCGGTACAATACCGATAACCCCCAAAACTATTCCGGTGACTGAAACTGGACTTCCCATATATAAATCTTTACCTCCGGACAATTCTGGAAGTCTTCGTGACGTCCGGGATCTCATCCAGGACTCCGAACAACATTCGGTAACCACATACAAACTTCCTTTATAACCCTAGCATCATCGAACCTTAAGTGTGTAGACCCTACGGGTTCGGGAATCATGCAGACATGACCGAGACATGTCTTTGGTCAATAACCAATAGCGGGATCTGGATACCCATGTTGGCTCCCACATGTACAATGATCTCATCGAATGAACCACGATGTCAAAGATTCAATCAATCCCGTATACAATTCCCTTTGTCAATCGGTACGTTACTTGCCCGAGATTCGATCGTCGGTATCCCAATACCTCGTTCAATCTCGTTACCGGCAAGTCACTTTACTCGTTCCGTAATGCATGATCCCGTGACTAACTACTTAGTCACATTGAGCTCATTATGATGATGCCTTACCGAGTGGGCCCAGAGATACCTCTCTGTCTCACGGAGTGACAAATCCCAGTCTCGATTCATGCCAACCCAACAGACACTTTCGGAGATACCCGTATTGCACCTTTATAGCCACCCAGTTACGTTGTGACATTTAGCACACCCAAGGCATTCCTAAGGTATCCGGGAGTTGCACAACCTCATGGTCTAAGGAAATGATACTTGACATTAGAAAAGCTTTTAGCAAACGAACTACATGATCTTGTGCTATGCTTAGGATTGGGTCTTGTCCATCACATCATTCTCCTAATGATGTGATCTCGTTATCAATGACATCCAATGTCCATGGTCAGGAGACCATGACCATCTGTTGATCAACGAGATAGTCAACTAGAGGCTCACTAGGGACACATTGTGGTCTATGTATTCACACATGTATTGCGGTTTCCAGTAAATACAATTATAGCATGAATAATAGACAATTATCATGAACAAGGAAATACAATAATAACCATTTTATTATGGGATAATTGCATTTTTACCCCTAGTTGGTTCCTACCCACGGGTTTTGCCCTTAATTTTCGAGCTTGCTCAGTTTTGCCCTTTCTTTTTCCATCGAGGTCCCTCGAATGCCCTTTGATCGTTTGACCAAAATTTTAAAAATTCATAACTAATTCATATGAACTCAGAAAAATGCAAATAAGATATCAATATGTTCAGATAAACATTACCTTTATGGGCATATCATTTGCATTCTGGCAAAAGCATCATTCAAACTACCCAAGGTAATTAATGTTATTACCATTATTAAAAATAAATAGGTATAAACAATATTTTTTTCATGAATAAAAAAGACATGCAAATGTAGGTGATGTTTTCTGAACATCCTGATAACTTATTTGCATTTTTCTGAGTTTGTATCAACTTGTTATGAATGTTCTAACGATATTGACCATTATTTTGAAACTTCATAACAAGTTGATACGAACTCAGGAAAATGCAAATAAGGTATCAAGATGTTCATAAAACATCACCTTCATTTGCATATAATTTTTATTCACGAAAAATATTGTTTATACCTATTTATTTTTAAAAATGTTAATAGCATTAATTACCTCGGGTAGTTTGAACGATGCTTTTGTCCTGAATGCAAATGATATGCTCATAAAGGTAATGTTTATCTGAACATTTTGATATCTTATTTACATTTTTCTGAGTTCATACGAATTAGTTATGAATTTTCAAAGTTTTGGTCAAACGGTCAAAGGGCATTCGAGGGACCTCGATGGAAAAAGTAAGGGAAAAACTGAGCAAGCTCGAAAAGTAAGGGCAAAACCCGTGGGTAGGAACCAACTAGGGGTAAAAATGCAATTGTCCCTTTTATTATTGCCTCTAGGGCATATTTCCAATAGTCTCCCACTTGCACTAGAGTCAATAATCTAGTTCACATCACTATGTGATTGTAATGAATCAACACCCATGGGGTTTGATCATATCTCGCTTGTGAGAGAGGTTATTAGTCAACGGATCTGAACCTTTCAGATCCGTGTGTGCTTTGCAAATCTCTATGTCATCTCCTAGATGCAGCTACCACGCTCCATTTGGAGCTATTCCAAATAACTGTTCTACTATACGAATCCGGTTTACTACTCGGAATAATCCGGATTAGTGTCAAAGTTTGCATCGGCGTAACCCTTTACGACGAACTCTTTTACCACCTCCATAATCGAGAAAATTCCTTAGTCCACTAGTTACTAAGGATAAGTTTGACCGCTGTCCTGTGATCTATTCCTGGATCACTCTTGTACCCCTTGACTGACTCATGGCAAGGCACAATTCAGGTGTGGTACACAACATAACTTACTATAGAGCCTACGTCTGAAGTATAGGGGACGACCTTCGTCCTTTCTCTCTCTTCTGCCATGGTCATGTCTTGAGTCTTACTCAATATTCACACCTTATAACACAGCCAAGAACTCCTTCTTTGTCGATCAATTTTGAACTCCTTCAAAATCTTGTCACGGTATGTATTTATTTGAAAGTACTATTAAGCATTTTTGATCTATCCTTATAGATCTTGATGCTCAATGTTCAAGTAGCTTAATCCAGGTTTTCCATTGAAAAACACTTTTCAAATAACCCTATATGCTGTCCAGAAATTCTACATCATTTCTGATCAACAATATGTTAATAACATATACTCATCAGAAATTCCATAGTGCTCCCACTCACTTCTTTGGTAATACAAGTTTCTCATAAACTTTGTATAAACCCAAAATATTTGATTATCTCATCAAAGAATATATTCCAACTCCGAGATGCTTACTCCAGTCCTTAGAAGGATTGCTGGAGCTTTGCATACTTGTTAGCATCTTTTAGGATTGACAAAACCTTTTGGTTGTATCACATATAACCTTTCCTCAAGAATATCATCGAGGAAACAATGTTTTGACATCCTATGTGCAAGATCTCATAAATCATGCAGTAACTGCTAATATAATTCCAACAGACTCTTTAGCATTGCTATGAGTGAGAAAGTCTCATCGCAGTCAACTCCTTGAACTTGTCGGAAAACATCTTAATGACGAGTCGAGCTTTCTTAATGGTGACACTTACCATCATTGTCCATCTTCCTTTTAAAATCCATCTGTACTCAACAGCCTTATGACCATCGAGTAGTTCTGCCAAAGTCTACACTTTGTTTTCATACATGGATCCTCTCTCGGATTTTATGGCCTCGAGCCATTCATCGGAATCCGGGCCCACCAGCGCTTCTCCATAGCTCGTAGGTTCATTGTTGTCTAGCAACATGACCTCCAAGACAGGATTACGTACCACTCCGAAGCAGTACGCATCCTTGTCGACCTACGAGGTTTGGTAGTGATCACTACTAGGAAAAGGGCTATAGATGGAAATGACACTAATGGCGCACCAGACATGTGGTGCGCCATTAGTATATACTAATGGCGCACCACCTTCTGATGCGCCATTAGTGTTGAAACTACTAATGGCGCACCCTGCCCACGGTGCGCCATTAGTACCAATTTTTTTTTGAACTAGTGCGCCTGTCCAAACATACTAATGGCGCACCGTGGGTGTGGTGCGCCATTACTAGTTAAACTAGTAATGGCGCACCATGCCACGATGCGCCATTAGTAACCTTGGCCACCACTTCCACCGAATGCACCCCCCCCCCCCCCCCCCCCCCCGTGGATCGCCTTTTCAGTTTTAAAAAAAATAAAAGAAAATGATAAAAATGTCAAAAAATAAAAGAAAATAAGTTTCCCATGTGATATGTGGCCTAGTTGTTGGGAAAATTTGCAAATATGAATTTTGACTTCATTTGCAAAATCTCGCGAGAATTTGTAAAATTGGGCATAACTTTTGCATACTAACTCGGATGAAAAAGTTTTTTATATGAAAAATCATCTACTCGAAAAGTTACATCCAAATTAAACATTTTAAAAATCCTCAAAAACCTAACAGAAAAAAGATACAGGGCTTTTAAGATCTGGAGAGGCAAAAAAAATCAAAAAAATTCAAACTTACTAATGGCGCACCTACCCATGGTGCGCCATTACTATCTTCCCGCCTTCAAAATTCAAAATAAGTCAAAAAAATAAAAAAAACAATTACTAATGGCGCACCTGCCCGTGGTGCGCCATTAGTATCTTCCCGCCTTCAAAATTCAAAATAAATCAAAAAAATAAAAAATTTACTAATGGCGCACCTGCCCGCGGTGCGCCATTAGTATGCCGTATATATGGCTGGTCCTCTCCTCCTCTCTTCATTTCATCTTACCTTCTCTCCTCCACCATACTTCTCCTCTCCGGTGACCTCCTCCTCCTCTCCGGCGACCTCCTCCTCCCTCCTCCCTCCTCCCCTCCCCTCCCCTCCCCTCCCCTCATGGTTTCTTCTCCCTCCTCTCCGGCGACCTCCTCCTCCCTCCTCCCTCCTCCCCTCCCCTCCCCTCCCCTCCCCTCCCCTCATGGTTTCTTCTCCCTCCTCTCCGGTGAGCTCCTCCTCCCTCCTCTCCGGTGAGCTCCTCCTCCCTCCTCTCCGGTGAGCTCCTCCTCCCTCCTCTCCGGTGAGGCAAAAAATCCCTCCTCTCCGGTGAGCTCCTCCTCCCTCCTCTCCGGTGAGCTCCTCCTCCCTCCTCTCTGGTGAGCTCCTCCTCCCTCCTCTCCGGTGAGCTCCTCCTCCCTCCTCTCCGGTGAGCTCCTCCCATCCCCTCATGGTTTCTCCTTCCTCCTCTCCAGCGACCTCCTCCTCCTCCTCCTCTCCGGCGAACTCCTCTTCGGCAAAAGACCATGGCAACAAGATCCAAAAACAGGAACAAAATTTGAAATAATGTCGTGCCAAAAAACAAGCAAAAAAACGAGCAAAAAATGGGCAAAAAATCACAATCCAGATCTAGATTCAAAATGGCGCATCACTAATGGCGCATCACAGGACAGTGCGCCATTAGTATGCCGCGGTTACTAATGGCGCATCCAGTTGTGGTGCGCCATTAGTATCCAAAGCACCTGCGTATACATGGCCCCTGGGAGGCATACTAATGGTGCACCGTGGCCTATACTAATGGAGCACCAGTGGTGCGCCATTAGTATACCAGATACTAATGGCGCACCACTGGTGCGCCATTAGTAAAAATTACTAATGGCGTGTTGTTAATGGCGCACCACAGATGCGCCATTAATGGCCATACTAGGTGCGCCATTAGTAGGGGTTTTTCTAGTAGTGTGACTTGATCCGAAGTTACATGATCACTATCATAAGCTTCTACTTCAATTGGTGTAGGTGCCACATGAACAACTTCCTGTGCCCTGCTACACACTAGTTGAAGTGATGGTTCAACAACCTCATCAAGTCTCCACCATCCTCCCACTCAATTCTTTCAAGAGAAACCTTTCCTCGAGAAAGGACCCGTTTCTAGAAACAATCACTTTTGCTTGCGGATCTGAAATGGGAGGTATACTCAACTGTTTTGGGTGTCCTATGAAGATGTATTTATCCGCTTTGGGTTCGAGCTTATCAGGATGAAACTTTTTCACATAAGGGTCGCAGCCCCAAACTTTCAAGAAACGACAGCTTAGGTTTCTCTAAACCATAGTTCATACGGTGTCATCTCAACGGAATTACGTGGTGCCTTATTTAAAGTGAATGCGGTTGTCTCTAATGCCTAACCCATGAACTATAGTGGTAATTCGATAAGAGACATCATGGTATGACCCATATCCAATAGGGTGCATCTATGATGTTCAGACACACCATCACACTATGGTGTTCCAGGCGGTGTTAGTTGTGAAACAATTTCCACAATGTCTCAATTGTGTACCAAACTCGCAACTCAGATATCCATCTCTATGATCATATCATAGGCATTTTATCCTCTTGTCACGAAGATCTTCAACTTCACTTTGAAATTACTTGAACCTTTCAATAATTCAGACTTGTGTTTCATCAAGTAAATATACTCAACATCTACTCAAATCATCTGTGAAGTAAGAACATAACGATATCCACTGCATGCCTCACCACTCATTGGACTGCACACATCAAAATGTGTTACTTCCAACAAGTTTCTTTCTTGTTCCATCTTACTGAAAACGAGGCTTTTCAGTCATCTTGCCCATGTGGTATGATTTGCATGTCTCAAGTGATTCAAAATCAAGTGATTCCAAACGATCCATCTGCATGGAGTTTCTTCATGCGTACATACCAATAGACATGGTTCGCATGTCTCAAACTTTTCAAAAATGAGTGAGTCCAAAGATCCATCAACATGGAGCTTCTTCATGCGTTTTATACCAATATGACTTACATGGCAGTGCCACAAGTAGCTGGTACTATCATTACTATCTTGTATCTTTTGGCATGAACATGTGTATCACTACGTTCGAGATTCAATAAACCATTCATTTTAGGTGCAAGACCATTGAAGGTATTATTCAAATAAACAAAGTAACCATTATTCTCCTTAAATGAATAACTGTATTGCGATAGACATAATCCAATCATGTCTATGCTCAACGCAAACACCAAATAACAATTATTTAGGTTTAACACTGATCTCGATGGTAGAGGGAGCGTGCGATGTTTGATCACATCAACCTTGGAAATACTTCCAACACATATCGTCACCTCGCCTTTAGCTAGTATCCGTTTATTCCGTAGCCTTTTATTTCGAGTTACTAACACTTAGCAACCGAACCGGTATCTATTACCATGGTGCTACTAGGAGTACTAGTAGAGTACACATTAATATAATGTATATCCAATATACTTCTGTCGACCTTGCCTGCCTTCTCATATACCAAGTATCTAGGGTAGTTCTGCTTCAGTGACCGTTCCCCTTATTACAGAAGCACTTAGTCTTGGATTTGGGTTCAACCTTGGGTTTCTTCACTAGAGCATCAACTAGTTTGCCATTTCATGAAGTATCCCTTCTTGCCCTTGCCCTTCTTGAAACTAGTGGTTTCACTAACCATCAACAATTGATGCTCCTTCTTGATTTCTACTTTCGAGGTGTCAAGCATCGCGAATATTTCAAGGATCATCATATCTATCCCTGATATGTTATAGTTCATCACGAAGCTCTAGTAGCTTGGTGGCGATGACTTTGGAGAAACATCACTATCTCATCTGGAAGATTAACTCCCACTCGATTCAAGTGATTGTTGTACCCAGACAATCTGAGTACAAGCTCAACGATTGAGCTTTTCTCCCTTAGTTTTTAGGCTAAGAAACTCGTCAGAGGTCTCATACCTCTTGACGTGGGCACGAGCCTGAAATCCCAACTTCAGCCCTTGGAACATCTCATATGTTCCGTGATGTTTCAAAAACGTCTTCGGCGCCACAGTTCTAAGCCGTTTAACATTACTGAACTGTCATGTAGTCATCAAAACGTGTATGTCAGATGTTCGCAACATCCACAGACGACGTTCGAGGTTCAGCACACCGAGCGGTGCATTAAGGACATAAGCCTTCTGCGCAGCAATGAGGACAATCCTCAGTTTACGGACCCAGTCCGCATAATTGCTACTATCAACTTTCAACTATATTTTCTCTAGGAACATATCTAAACAGTAGAACTAAAGCGCGAGCTTACGACATAATTTGTAAAGACCTTTTTGACTATGTTCATGATAATTAAGTTCATCTAATCACATTATTTGATGAACTCCTACTCAGATAGACATCCCTCTAGTCATCTAAGTGATACATGATCTGAGTCAACTAGGTCGTGTCCGATCATCACGTGAGACGGACTAGTCATCATCGGTGAACATCTTCATGTTGATCGTATCTACTATACGACTCATGTTTGACCTTTCGGTCTATTGTGTTCCGAGGCCATGTCTGTACATGCTAGGCTCGTCAAGTCAACCTAAGTGTTTCGCGTGTGTAAATCTGGCTTACACCCGTTGTATGTGAACGTTAGAATCTATCACACCCGATCATCACGTGGTGCTTCGAAGCAACGATCTTTTGCAACGGTACACAGTTAGGGGGAACACTTTCTTGAAATTAGTATGAGGGATCATCTTATTTACTACCGTCGTTCTAAGCAAATAAGATGCATAAAGATGATAAACATCACATGCAATCAAATAGTGACATGATATGGCCAATATCATTTTGCTCCTATTGATCTCCATCTTCGGGGCTCCATGATCATCATCGTCACCGGCATGACACCATGATCTCCATCATCGTGTCTCCATGAAGTTGTCTCGCCAACTATTACTTATACTACTATGTCTAATGGTTTAGCAATGAAGTAAAGTAATTACATGGCATTATTCAGTGACACACAGGTCACATAATAAATAAAGACAACTCCTATGGCTCCTGCCGGTTGTCATACTCATCGAGTCGTGATTCCTATTACAAGAATATGATCAATCTCATACATCACATATATTTCATTCATCACATCCTTTTTGGCCATATCACATCACGCGGCATATGCTGCAAAAACAAGTTAGACGTCCTCTAATTTGTTGTTGCAAAAACAAGTTAGACGTCCTCTAATTTGTGGCTGCTATAGGTTTCTAGCAAGAACGTTTGTTACCTACGCCAAAACCACAACGTGATATGCCAATTGCTATTTACCCTTCATAAGGACCCTTTTCATCAAATCCGATCCAACTAAAGTGGGAGACACTGGCACCCGCTTGCCACCTTATGCAACAAGTTCATGTCAGTCGGTGGAACCTGTCTCACGTAAGTGTACGTGTAAGGTCGGTCCGGGCCGCTTCATCCCACAATATCGTCGAAACAAGATAGGACTAGTAACGGTAAGCATATTGAACAAAACCAACGCCCACAACTACTTGTGTTCTACTCGTGCATAGAATCTACGCAATAGACCTAGCTCATGATGCCACTGCTGGGGAACGTAGCAGAAATTAAAAAATTTCTACGCATCACCAAGATTAATCTATGGAGAGACTAGCAACGAGAGAGAGAGAGGGAGTGCATCTTTATACCCTTGAAGATCGCTAAGCGGAAGCGTTACAAGAACGCGGTCGGTGGAGTCGTTCATGAAGCGATTCAGATCGCGGCCGAATCCGATCTAAGCACCGAAGAACGGTGCCTCCACATTCAACACACGTGCAGCCTGGTGACGTCTCCAGTGCCTTGATCCAGCAAGGAGAGAGGGAGAGGTTGGGGAAGACTCCATCCAGGAGCAGCACAACGGCGTGGTGGTGATGGAGGAGCGTGGCACTCCAGCAGGGCTTCGCCAAGCACTGCGAGAGACGAGGAGGGAGAGGGGTAGGGCTGCGCCAGGAGAGAGGAAAACTCATGTTCTTGGCAGCCCCAAAAACCCCACTATATATAGGGGAAGGGGAGTGGGGCCACCCCCCCTCCAGATCCCATCTAGAGGGGAGGGGCGGCGGCCAGGAGGGGGAGACTTGCCCCCCAAGCTAGGTGGAGGCGCCCCCCTCCCCTAGGGTTTTCAACCCTAGGCGCCTTGGGCCCTTGGGGAGGGGCGCACCAGCCCACTATGGCCTGGTTCCCCCCTTATTCAGCCATCAAGTCCCCCGGGGCAGGTGGCCCCACCCAGTGGACCTTCGGACACCTTTCGGTGGTCCCAGTACAATACCGATAACTCCCGAAACTATTCCGGTGACTGAAACCGGACTTCACATATATAAATATTTACCTCCAGACCATTTCGGAACTCCCCGTGACGTCCGGGATCTCATCCGGGACTCCGAACAACATTCAGTAACCACATACAAACTTCCTTTATAACCCTAGCGTCATTGAACCTTAAGTGTGTAGACCTTACGGGTTCGGGAATCATGCAGACATGACCGAGACAGCTCTCTGGTGAATAACCAACAACGGGATCTAGATACCCATGTTGGCTCCCACATGTTCCATGATGATCTCATCGAATGAACCACGATGTCGAAGATTCAATCAATCCCGTATAATTCTCTTTGTCAATCGGTACGTTACTTGCCCGAGATTTGATCATCGGTATCCCAATACCTTGTTCAATCTCGTTACTGGCAAGTCACTTTACTCGTTCCGTAATGCATGATCCCGTGATTACCTACTTAGTCACATTGAGCTCATTATGATGATGCATTACCGAGTGGGCCCAGAGATACCTCTCCGTCTCACGGAGTGACAAATCCAAGTCTCGATTCGTGCCAACCCAACAGACACTTTCGGAGATACCCGTAGTGCACCTTTATAGCCACCCAGTTACGTTGTGATGTTTGGCACACCCAAAGCATTCCTATGGTATCCGGGAGTTGCACAATCTCATGGTCTAAGGAAATGATACTTGACATTAGAAAAGCTTTTAGCAAACAAACTACATGATCTTGTGCTATGCTTAAGATTGGGTCTTGTCCATCACATCATTCTCCTAATGATGTGATCCCGTTATCAATGACATCCAATGTCCATGGTCAGGAGACCATGACCATCTGTTGATCAACAAGCTAGTCAACTAGAGGCTCACTAGGGACACGTTGTGGTCTATGTATTCACACATGTATTGCGGTTTCAGGTCAATACAATTATAGCATGAATAATAGACAATTATCATGAACAAGGAAATACAATAATAACCATTTTATTATTGCCTCTAGGGCATATTTCCAACAATAATGTTAATGATAATGCTCATGTAGATGCTCAACCTAGCAATGATAATGATATAGAGATTGAACCTGCCGTTGATCTTGATAACCCACAATTAAAGAATCAACGTTATGATAAGAGAGACTTTGTTGCTGGGAAGCACGGTAAAGAAAGAGAACCATGGGTTCGGAAACCCATGCCTTTTCCTCATAAGCCATCCCAGTAAAAGGATGATGAGGGTTTTGAGCGCTTTGCTAAAATGATTAGACCTATCTTCTTGTGTATGCACTTAACTGATATGCTTAAAATGAATCCTTATGCTAAATACATGAAGGATATTATTACAAATAAAAGAAAGATACCGGAAGCTAAAATTTCCACCATGCTTGCTAATTATACTTTTAAAGGTGGAATACCAAAGAAACTTGGAGATCCAGGGGTACCAACTATACCATGCTCCATTAAAAGAAACTATGTTAAAACTGCTTTATGTGATCTTGGAGCCGGTGTTAGTGTTATGCCTCTCTCTTTATATCGTAGACTTGAATTGAATAAGTTGACACATACTGAAATATCTTTGCAAATGGCTGACAAATCAACTGCTATACCTGTCGGTATTTGTGAGGATGTGCCTGTTGTGGTTGCTAACATCACTATCTTAACGAACTTTGTTATTCTTCATATTCCCGGGGACGATAGTATGTCGATTATCCTTGGTAGACCCTTTTGAATACTGCAGGGGCTGTTATTGATTGCAAAAAAGGCAATGCCACTTTTCATGTTAATGGTAATGAGCATACGGTACACTTTCCGTGGAAACAACCTCAACTTCACAGTATCAATTCTATTGGAAAAGTTCCAACTATTATTATTGGAGGTTTTGAATTTCCTCTTCCTACTGTCAAGAAGAAATATGATATTCTTATTATTGGGGATGTTCATATCCCCGTTGAGGTAACCTAGTGTTATTCGAAATTTCTCCGGTTTCATGTTATTCGGAATGAGTTTGTTAACAAGACTTGATCAACCTTGTTAGTGGATTCCTTTTGATGAACATGAGATGGATGAAGTTAGAAGGCACAACCTTTTGTACCCTCCTTTTACTTCCTGTGATTTAGAATAAATAAACCAAAAATAGTATTTCTCTCTGTTTTCTGAATTATCCATGCAATAAAAAATACCCTGAAAATAAAAGTTCTACAAATGCCCTTCCAATTTAGTATAATTTTTTCTGGAATATTTGAGAATATCTGGCACTGAGAACACAGCAGGGGGAGCTGGCACCTGGGCACGAGGGTCCAGGGCGCGCCCACCGCTAGAGGGAGCGCCCCCTGCCTCGTGGGCCCCCGGTGGCCCCCCTCCACTTATTTCTGCACCCACACACTTCTTCTTCCTCCCAAAAAATCAACATCCAGCTCAAGCACGAGTTCTAGCTCGTTTTGCTGCGATTTTCGATCTCCTTCAGTAGCTTTCCGTTTATATGATGTGGCTAGGGAGATGTCATTACGTGATTTTTGCGCGGTTTGCAGAATACCCTTCGAGGGCAGTTTAGAGGAACCACATCATAAAGATGTGGATGGATTTATTGATACTATTACTTTAGGGGAATCGTGGAAGGTTTTCGATGCAAGAATTACTAGCATACATTTTCCTGTTTTACGCTACTTTGCAATATTTGCTAGTCGATGCTTAATTGGTCGCGGAAACTGTCGAAACCTTAGTGTTCCCAACATCATTATTTTGTTCCATGCTTTATTTAGGGATAACTCTATTAGTATGGGTGCCATTATTGCTAAACATTTAAGCTGAACCGTACAAAGGGCCCCATCTTTGGAGGTATCTATGTTGCACGCCTTGCTAAACATTTCAGGATACCTATTAGGCATTTTGAGAAAGAAGAAAAACTGCCGCCCCCTACTTTTCTAGATTATAAGAGCATGGCAGCACATGAGTTTATTGTTAACAATGATGATAAGATGCTTCTGTATAATTTGAGGTTTAATAAGAAACACAATGAGATTATTATGTTGCATGCGCCCTCTTTGTTTGATTTAACTGCAGGCCATTACCTCGTCTTACCGATGGCCGTTTATGCACACCGAGGCCAGACATCAGCCCCAGAGCCTGAGTCGGAACCGCCACTTGACCCTTATCGTCCATCATCTTATCAGTGGGATCCGGAGGAGATCGCCAGTTAGTGGCAGTACAATGACACTCCTTAGTACACCGGGGAGAGTAGCCGCGGTCCATGGGCATAGACCAACTTAGGCCAAAAGCCTAAGTTTGGGGGAGTACGTATTTCTCACTGACATTACATTCATGTTCACACACTCATTCTAGTTGTCAGTGCTCATACTTTTTCATTGTACTATCCATGTTAGTTTAATTTCTTTTTCTAGCTTTCTTCTTGTGTGTTTGATAAACCTTTAGAAAAACCAAAAAAAATAGTTATATTAATTTCCATGCCTGTAGTAATAATTAAAAGAAAACCCAATAAGATTTCTTGTTCTTCTTTTGTTTGTTGGGAACTTTCCCATGTAAATAGTTTTATTTCTTTTCTTTCCTTTGGGGGTCGAGAGGAGAAGACCATAGTGAAAATGTTTAGTGGCTCTCATAGGCATGATTGTTTATTTAACTTAGAGCCCATATTACCTTGTCTTCTCCCTTGAATTGAATGCTTGCAGATTCCAGCTTAGTCCAATCCACGTGTACCATTATTATTATACACACCGTTCGGTTGTGCGAGTGAAAGCCAATAATGACGATATATGATGGACTGATTGAGATGAGAGAAGCTGGTATGAACTCGACCTCTCTTGTTTTTGTAAATATGATTAGTTCATCGTTCCTGGTTCAACCTATTACGAATAAACATGTTTGCAATGACAATTAGAGATTATAGTTGCTTATGCCATGCTTAATTAGCTAGGAGTTTATAATGGTTTACCTTGTGTGCCAACATGCTATGAAAATGGTTGTGATGTGGTATGATAGGGCGGTATCCTCCTTTGAATGATTCGAGTGACTTGACTTGGCACATGTTCATGCATGTAGTTGAAAGAAAATCAACATAGCCTTCACGATATTTATGTTCACGGTGGATTATATCCTACTCATGCTTGCACTCGGTGTTGATTAATTTTAATGCATGTTCATGACTGTTGTCGCTCTCTCAGTTGGCCGCTTCCCAATCTTTTGCTAGCCTTCACCTGTACTAAGCGGGAATACTGCTTGTGCATCCAAACTCCATAAACCCCAAAGTTATTCCATATGAGTCCACCATACCTTCCTATATGAGGTATCTAGCTACCGTTCCAAGTAAATTTGTATGTGCCAAACTCCAAACCTTCAAATGAAATTCTGTTTTGTATGCTCGAGCAGCTCATGTATCAACTGGGGCTGTCTGTATCTTCCATGCTAGGTGGGTTATTCTCAAGAGGAGTGGACTCCGCTCCTCATTCACGAGAAAGGGCTGGTAACCGGGATGCCCAGTCCCATGATCAAAAGATCAAATCAAATCAAAATAATTGCTAGTTGGAGGCACCCGTTGTTTAGGGCAAGCCATGGATTGATGCTTGTTGGTGCTGGGGGAGTATAAACTTTACCATTGTGTTTGGGAACCGCCTATAATATGTGTAGCATGGAAGATATCGAGATCTCATAGTTGTTCATTGATACTGAAAGTATACCGCTCAAAATGTTATTCATCTCTATTTTAAAATTAAGCTCTGGCACCTCTACAAATCCCTGCTTCCCTATGCGAAGGGCATATGTATTTACTTTTATGTTGAGTCATCACCCTCTTATTAAAAAGCACCCGCTGGAGAGCACCGGTGTCATTTGCATGCATTATTATTAGTTTATATTGGGTATGACTATGACTGGATCTCTTTTACCATGAATTACAATGTTTAGTCAGTTCTTGATCTTTAAAGGTGCTCTGCATTTATGTTTTGCGGTCTCAGAAAGGGCTAGCGAGATACCATCTTGTTATATCATATTATGATTGTTTTGAGAAAGTGTTGTCATCCGAGTTTTATTGTTATTGCTCACTAGTTGATTAAGCCATTGATATGAGTAAACATGAGACCTAAGTGTTATTGTGAATATGGTTAGTTCATAATCTTTGCTAAAAACTTGAATGCTGGATTTACATATTTACAACAACAAGAGCAAACAAAGTTTGTAAAAGTTTTTCTTTATCACTTTCAGTTTATCAACTGAATTGCTTGAGGACAAGCAAAGGTTTAAGCTTGGGGAGTTGATACGTCTCCGTCGTATCTACTTTTCCAAACACTTTTGCCCTTGTTTTGGACTCTAATTTGCATGATTTGAATGGAACTAACCCGGACTGACGCTGTTTTTAGCAGAACTGCCATGGTGTTATTTTTGTGCAGAAATAAAAGTTCTCAGAATTACATGAAAATCCACGGAGCAACTTTTCAGATTTAATAAAAAATATTGGCGAAAGAAATAGCGTCAGGGGGCCCACACCCTGTCCACGAGGGTGGGGGGCGCGCCCCTCCCCTTGGGCACGCCCCCTGCCTCGTGGGCCCCCTGGACGTCCACCGACCTCAACTCCAACTCCATATATTTGCTTTCGTAGAGAAAAAAATCAGAGAGAAAGTTTCATCACGTTTTACGATACGGAGCCGCAGCCAAACCCTAATCTCTCTCGAGAGGGCTGATTTGGAGTCCGTTCGAGGCTCCGGAGAGGGGGATTCGTCGCCGTTGTCATCATCAACCATCCTCCGTCACCAATTTGATGATGCTCACCGCCATGCGTGAGTAATTCCATCATAGGCTTGCTGGACGGTGATGGGTTGGATGAGATTTACCATGTAATCAAGTTAGTTTTGTTAGGGTTTGATCCCTAGTATCCACTATGATCTGAGATTGATGTTGCTATGACTTTGCTATGCTTAATGCTTGTCACTAGGGCCCGAGTGCCATGATTTCAGATCTGAACCTATTATGTTTTCATGAATATATGTGAGTTCTTGATCCTATATTGCAAGTCTATAGTCACCTATTATGTGTTATGATCCAACAACCCCGAAGTGACAATAATCGGGATACTTCTCGGTGATGACCATAGTTTGAGGAGTTCATGTATTCACTATGTGTTAATGCTTTGGTCCGGTACTCTATTAAAAGGAGGCCTTAATATCCCTTAGTTTCCACTAGGACCCCGCTGCCACGGGAGGGTAGGACAAAAGATTTCATGCAAGTTCTTTTCCATAAGCACGTATGACTATATTCGGAATACATGCCTACATTACATTGATGAATTGGAGCTAGTTCTGTGTGACCCTATGTTATAACTATTACATGAGGAATCACATCCGACATAATTATCCATCACTGATCCAATGCCTACGAGCTTTTCACATATTGTGCTTTGCTTATTTACTTTACCGTTGCTACTATTATAATCACTACAAAACTTCTATTGTTACTTTTGCCACTGTTACTGTTACTTCCATACTACTTTGCTACTAAATACTTTGCTGCAGATACTAAGTTATCCAGGTGTGGCTGAATTGACAACTCAACTGGTTATACTTGAGAATATTCTTTGGCTCCCCTTGTGTCGAATCAATAAATTTGGTTTGAATACTCTACCCTCGAAAACGGTTGTGATCCCCTATACTTGTGGGTTATCACTCCGCGACATCATCTCAGCGAGGACGCTTCTTGCCGCTAACCGTTGGCTTTTCATCACCGCCGCTGTCGTCATCGTCGTTGGTGTCGTCGTCCTCCTCCTACTCGTCCGACCATTCCTCCTCCTCCTCATCGTCGTCCTCTTCTTCGTCCTCCGATGGCTCATCTTCGTCTGGTTGTCGTCTGACGACTCCGGAGGTGCCCTTCCATGGACCGGATATAATCGAGGTCTGGGCTCGACGTCGGACTCATGGAAGACAAGCGGGATGATTCTGATGTTGACCTATCATCGGGCGCCAGCCTGCTGACCGAACTGTCCTCCTCGTTGTCCCTCGACATGGCTGTAGAGTGTGTGCCAGTGTGTAGCGTGGCCTGCCAGGGACGATGAAGATGGTGGACACTTAAGTGGGGTATGCAGAGAAGAGGAACTGCCAATTGAAGTGGGGGTTGATGTATTATCTAACCACAATTATTTGTACCCAGTCGCTCCAAATTCCCAAGGTTGCACATGACTCCTATTGGCTATCTGGCTAGTTTCCTTTTTAGGACAAAAACAATGAACGAGTTTTGGGATTATGCCCCGGTAATGGTACGAACGGAGTAGGACAGTTGGCAAGCAATACATGGAGCTCTTCCTATTGATACAACCAGTAATAATCAAACTAGAAAGGAAAAGAAAAAAGGCAAAGAAAAATATCTGCATGAATCTTGGCGTAACGTCAATGGCATAGGACCTAGATGTGCATTACTTAGAGCACATCTAGATGTGCTTTAGCAATACTGTCAAACAAAACCCATAATCATCATTGCAAACAGCGCATAGAACATGGCTAATGCGACAACCACAACCACACATGTTAGTTCCTTCTTGTCTCTTGCTTTCATCTGTTGCCTGTGATTGATTCTTTCTTGCTTCATCATACTGATTGTACATTCCAGATCAGCCAATTTCTTCTTCAGCTCAACATTATCTTCTGCGAGCTTGGTGATAACACTCTGAGCCCTGCCATTCCATTCTTCATCGAGCCAGTTAACAAAGGCACAAGCCTCATATCCCTGCCAATGTTAAATAGTATTTAGGATGAGCGGTGGCATTAACTCAAGTAAAATGATGAACTTAGCACTAACCTCTAAGTGGCTACTGAGAAACCGCCTGCCAATGTTGAATCCTCCGTGCATACAGGTCGAGCGGGAGTATGCCCGTGCACACAACTCAGCTTTTGGTACTTCTCGGTCGCGCAAAACTTGGAGTCGAACTCGTGCTGTGGGAGTCTGGAGTCATGCTCCGAATCCAGCGACAGATCTCTTTCCTAGGGGGGGGTCAATTTAGGACGGATTGAGCAAGGAGCTACTTTGGACATGCTAAAAAAGATCAGGATAGATTGGGACCTTGACAGGACGATTCAGATCCGTAGTACACCTGCCTTCTGATGACCTTAGGCAAGTGCTCGGTGGCGACCGCCGTTGTGGCGGCGATACGAGCAGGACCAACCGCACCGAAACCATCAGCACCACTCGCCCGCATTCCCCCAATGTCAGCTCCACGCGAGGGAATTTGGAGGCTATGTAGGGATTTGAGGGAAATGGGGAAACTGTGGGGATAAGCTAACGGTCGGGAACTACTTATGGTACTATATGTTGGAGTATACGACACACTGTTTATACATGTCCTTTGTGTCAGGTATTACAACGTCACACATGATTTGCGCACCAAACCATGTGAGAAGACAACGTAGGTGAGACACGGTTACCATTACATAACCGTATGTGATGTACTACCCTGTACATATAATTGAGTTATAGTGATACCGTGTAAATAGCCGCTCTGCGGATATCCATCAAAAAGAAAACAGTCGGTATGCATCTAGAGATGGCGGCGGCGGCCTAGGAAAGGGCTACCGGAGAAGAGGTCAATCCTCGGTCTGTGGGAGGTGGAGGTGTCATATGAGGTTAATCCTCGGTCTGCGGCGGGAGATAGGAGGAGCTCAACCGTCGAGGTCGGCGGTGGCGTGATTCGAACACATCCATTGCGGTCGATGGCGGGATAGTGGAGGTCGAACTTCAGGCAGCAGCCGCACTAACATTTTCTCCTTGATCGTGCTGTCTCGGCGTACCGCCACATCGCGCTTCTCTGTCTGCTGGGTGGAGGTCGCCGCGCGACTACCTAATTAAGATATTCTTTTTGTGAGTGACTTAATTAATGTATCCAATTCGTAAGGGTAGTGTTGTACTAGTACTCTGCATGTAAATTGACTGGCCATTAATTTTTGTCATTGCACGTCTGGATAACAATATGGAGCGCCCTTAGTAATTATGAAAATAAAGCCTCATGATTTATGCACGCATCATTGGGCAGCAGTTAATCCGTGTATAAATGTTTTTGTTTTGTTTTTAATTACCATGGTGCAGACGGAACGATCTGAATGGATGAAGGATTGGAAAACCGCAAGTTTTATCAGTGGTGTGACAGAGTTCATGAATTTGGCTGAAAGTACAAAGAGGAGAATTGGTGATGCGGATTACATCATGTGTCCATGTGCTGATCGTGCCAATACAAAGTCACGTCTAGCTGCAGATGTCCAGTGGCACTTAGTCTCTCTGGGATTCATGGATAGATATACATGTTGGACCAGACATGGTGAAGAGCAGGTCATGGATGACGATACCCAACGCTGTGAGATGCCAAACCCCGATCAGTGTCACATGGATGTTCAATCTAACATCAGGGCAGAGGCGTCAAGCTACCAATGGAACACCAGAAAGCCGAAATGCCCGTTGGAAAACCAAGACGTCAACGCTGATGATGATGATCTTGATATGCCAGATTTTGCTGCTATGATTGCAGATTTCAAGGGGCCAGAAAAGGATATGATTGGGTACAAGGATCTGCCAACCATTTATGTAAACTCCAAGAAAGAATTGTATCCAGGTTGCGAAAAGAAATATTCCAGGTTGAGTGCCACTATGGCGCTTCTCAGATTTAAAGCAGCAAACGGTCTATCAAACAAGGGCTTCACAGAGATGTTAGGTCTTTTCAAAGAAATTCTTCCGAAAGATAATGTGCTCCCTAGAAGCACGAATGAAGCGAAGAAAATTGTTTTCCCATTGGAACTTGAAGTATAGAAGATACATGCTTGTGTGAGTGATTGTATATCGTACCGTGGTGAGTACAAAGATTTCTGTGCATGCCCCGAATGCAAGCATGCATGATACAAGCACATGAGAGCAAAGGACAAGTACAAATTGGATGACGACATCAAGACAGGAATCCCGTTCAAGGTTGTTTGGTACTTGCCTTTAATTCCAAGGTTGAGGCGATTGTTTGCAAACCCTAGAGAGGCAAAGAGGTTGCGGTGGCATCATGATGAGTGAATTGCGGATAAGTATATGAGGCACCCGAAAGATGGGGCTCAATGGGAATTTATCGACAACAAGTTTGAAGACTTTGCCAACGATCCTAGAAGTATAAGGCTCGGGGAGTGTACTAACGGGATGAGTCCTTTTGGTGATATGAGGACCAATCACAGCACATGGCCGGTGCTTCTGTGCATATATAACCTAGCTCCTTGGTTGTGTATGAAGAAAAAATACATTATGATGTCAATGATTATCCAAGGCCTGAAGCAACCTAGAAATGACATCAACATTTACTTTCATCTACCGGTAGAAGAACTGCTAACAGTGTGGATAGATGCACTTGCTATAAAATGTTATGATGCTTACAAAAAGGAGATTTTTGATCTACATGCGATGCTGGTGCACACCATTCAAGATATGTCGGCATTAGGCAACACATCGAGGCAGAAAACAAAGGGAGATGTAGGGTCTGTCACATGCATGGATAGGACAGCTAGTAGAAGACTTCCCAACTCGTGCCAAACCGTGTATTTGCGTCATCGTAGGTTCTTACGGAAAAATCACCCATACCGAAAGATGAAAGCTAAATTTGATGATACGTCAGAGGTAGAAGTGGGCCCATGATCCTATGATGGGAAGGTGGTCCACAACATGGCTAAACAAATTAATGTTGTGCTTGGCAAGAATCACACTTTTACGGTGAAACAAACACCCAAGGGTCAAGTGTTTAAGAAGAAATCGGTGTTCTGGAAATTACCTTACTGGGAGATTCTATGTGTACGTCACTGCATCAATGTCATGCACGTAGAGAAGAACATATGTGAAAGCATCCTTGGTACTCTGCTCAAGATTAAAGGTAAAAGAAAGGATGGTGAGGGTTCATGGCTCGATATGCTTGCTGATCAATCAAAAGGCAAGAGTGAAGCAGAAGATGATGACAAATTCATCAAAGCTTGCTAGAGTTACAATTTCAGTACAAAAGAAGCAACGTTGTTCTTCACCTATTTGTTGTCAGTTAAGACACCCTCTTCCTACTCCACAAACATCAGAAGTCTCATGGATGTGAGCTCAGGTAAAATTAAGTTGGGACACATGAAGTCACATGATTGCCATGTAATGTTGACACAAATCATTCTGGTGGCCATCACGAATCTGTTGGACAAAGATACAAGGAACACACGCATTGAGCTTTGTGATTTCTTCAACCAACTGTGGCAGAAAGTTGTAGACCTTAAGAGTTGGATCATATGCAAGATGATATTACAAGAATATTGTGCAACCTAGAGTTGTTTTTTCCACCGTCATTCTTTGATGTCATGGTCCATCTCACTGTGCACCTTGTCGACGAGATAAAGTATTGCGGTCCTATGTTTCTTCGCAACATGTATCCCTTTGAGTGGTTCATGGGAATACTGAAGTGCTTTTGTCGGAACCAAAACCATCCAGAGGCAAGCATCCTACAAGGTTATACCGCAGAGGAGGTGGTTGAGTTTTGCACCAAATACATGAAACAATGACCTATAGGTTTGCCCCTCTCTCGCCACGAGGGAAGGCTGAGAGGTAAGTCGGTCCTTGCTGGCACGCAAATAGCTGCACTTGGAGAATTGGCAGAGAAAGGCCATTTGACAGTACTGCTTAACATCCCAGTTCTCAGTGCTTACGCCAAAGAACACTTGGTGGAAATATGCCAAAGCTTCTTACCAATGGTGCCTTCATCAAATGTGGAGATGAAGGAACACACTAAGAACTACGCCAAATGGCTGAAGAAGCGTTTGTCACAAGGATCCATCAATGACATTGCTACGTGTGGGCACAAAAGCCATCACCTACGGTGTTGACGTACCAAGCATATGACATAAATGGATACACGTTCTACACTGATGAACGTGATGAGAAGACCTCATATCAGAACAACTCTGTTCGAATGGAATGCATGACTGTAGATGAAGGTGATAAAAGGGTATACTGTGGAACCATCAAAGAGATCTGGGAGCTTGACTATAGGAAAGTTAAGGTGGCATTATTCAGGTGGATCCCTCTTGGTCAAGTAAAGATTGATGAATACAGGAAGACCTGTGTTAATAGGATAATGATGGCATATCACATGGACCCGTTCATTCTTGCCAGCAATCCTACATAGATTTTCTTTGCGAAGACCCTTTGCATAAGAACTGCCGTGTAGTGATGCATGGGAAGAGGAGGGAACTGGGTGTCGACGATGTTGCCGATGAGGATGAGTACGATGAATTTGATGAGTTGCCTGCCAAGGGATCATGCACCCATGCAATAGAGAAGCGTAAAATCATCAGAAAACCCAAGTTCATTCGGGGTCAACGTAATGATCCCAAATCCCCATGTACATGGGAATTAAGCCATAAGACTAGTCTTTATGTCTACCCTGCAACTTAATTCATTCAATTTAGAACTGTCGCGTGTACTGAATTTGTGAGTTATGCCGGTTTTCTGTTGATGTAAGAACCGTTAATATGTTGACCTTGATATGTTGTCAGCTCAGGCAATGAATATGAAATGTTTATTATTATTATTATTATTATTATTATTATATTATTATTATTATTACTATTATTATTATTATTATTATTATTATTATTATTATTATTATTATTATTATTATTATTATATCATAGAGGTAGCACACTCAATTGATCTCACTACAGTATGTGTGAACAAAAATATGTATGCAATCTGGTTTGCAAATAGCACACGGTTCGTTGATGAAAGTCGTGTGCCGACAAAACCCCGCCCACAATCTGAGTCGTGCGTTTTGATTGGCCAGAATCCAAACTCCACAGATCGTACGTCTGCACCGTTGGATGCTTCCAGATCGAACGGCGATCCTCATCCCTTTCGACAGCACATGCGGTTCCGGTTGTAATTTTATTTTTATGCACAAAATACACGTTAAACTCAAAAAAATGTCTTAAATATAGCTAACGATAACCGAAATGCGTCAGAAAATAAAACTCGTGGTATAATGATGATTGCGTACCATGGAAATATTTATGAGGCCAAACGATGAAGTCATCGGCCACAGGAGTTTGAATTGACACGTCTTTTTTGGGAAACCATGATCCTTCATGTGAGATGATCCGGTTTGGAAGGAGCGATCATCAAAACTTGTGCCAAACTTTACCAATTTTTTTCCACGTCCACGGGGTCGTGATAGCATGCCACCGGCACACATCGATTTTGATGATGTCCGAACTCCATCTGAATTTCATGGAATTAAAATACCAACTAGGCCTACGCCAGTGGCCGCACCTCGTGGCAGAAATGTTTGAAACTTCTCCCCGCTTCTCGAACAAATGGATGAAAACTCGCAAGGCGACGCCCAAATGATCTGTACACCTTCTTTGCTAGGATGGTTGTAATGGGATATCATAGTTAGTATCATGCCAACTAGGCAATTGTGATGAGCTGTCATAGAATTAAATGAAGAAAGAGAGAGTTAAGTATCATATCATGAAACCGTGTCATAATAAATGCTATGCTACTATGTGTCATGCATGATACTAGTATATGATCGATACTAGCAAGCTACCTCTGTAATGTGCGCATAGTATCATAAGTTAGTATCTTAGGTTGCCATATTAATTGCCATGCATGACACAAAGTAGTACAACATTTATGTGATACAGTATATCATGATACGATACCCGGCCCACACCCTCTCTTTCCACATTTAGCTATGTGGCACATCATCCAAAAATTCTAGTTGGCATGCATATGATACTGCTTGATCCCATTACGACCAACCTTAGGGTGGCCATAGTGGGGGTATCATAGCCGGTATCATGCACTTGAGAATAGAAAATATGATGATGTGTGGCAAAGAAGCAGTAACATAGATACTGTAACATATATAATATAAATGCTATACTACTTTGTGTCATGCACATGGCCAAAAATACGGTCATCTATGGTATATATACTAGCTCTATGATACTATATATATGCACTATATGAAGGTACGTACGTAGTATCATACACTAGCTAGTATCATATGCATGATACTATAGTATATATGATACTTCCCTACTATACAAAGGCTGGCCATAGTGATGGTATATATCATAGCCGATGATACCATGCACTCGGAAAAATAGCAAGTATGCTGATGTGGCAAAGAATTAAATATAGTGAGGGTTAGATCGTTAGAGTAACATATAGGTAGACACCGTATCATGTTAAATGCGATGCTAATTTGTGTCATGCATGGCAATAAATATGATCTATGATACTATATATTTTATGTATTATACCATGCGCTATAATTGAAGGTAGTATCATACACTATAGCCAGTATAGATCATATATATATATATATATATATATATATATAGTATATGACACTCTTCACTATGAGTAGCCTAATTAAGAATAGCCTAACTAAAACACCCACATGTAGTCTAGTAGGGTTTTTGACTTTATATGCACTAAAATGCAAGGTAAGTGCAAAGAATGATGTAAACATAGAAGACGACCTAAATGGGCCGCAAAATCAAACCAAGGGTATATCCGCGATTGTTTACCATGATTTTTTCCAAGGCGGAACGATGTAGAGTAATTGATGATTTGTAGTCGAAGTGTCGCATCTCCTTTTGGAAACTATAATCCTTCTTGTGAGAAGCTCCGGTATGGAAGGTGCGAGCACCAAAACTTGTGACAAACTTTACCAAATTTTTTCCATGCGATCGTGAGAGCACGCCACAGTGGCACAATGATTTTCATTATTTTCAGGACTCTATATCCATTTCCTGAAATTAAAATACCAACAAGACCTACGCCTCTGGTCGCATGCTACGGCCGAACTATTTGAAGTTTTTTTCCCGTTTCTCGCACAATGAATGAAAACTCGCATAGCGACACCCAAATGATCTTGCACTAACACGCATGTGTATTTGCGACTATATATATATATAGAAATTAAACGTGATCTCTTTTCTTTTTGCATATTCAAAGTTTGAGATTGCTAGCGAGGCCTGCCGCCTGGTAAAATGTACCAGAAAATCGAAACATAGGGTACAATCGTGATTTCTTACCATGGGAAAAAAATTTAGAGGCGAAACAATGAACTCACGTTTTCATTCAAACAAAAAATGTTGTTATTTAATGTAAATCTTTTCAGATAGCACACGGTTTACTCACGAAAGCTGTGTGTCCACTAAACCATGGACGATGCCCCCCTGCCACGTGCGCGATCTGAGTCGCGCGTTCTGATTGGCAAGAATCCAAACCCCACAGATCGTACGTCTGCACCGTTGGATGCTCCCAGACCGAACAGCGATCCTCATCCCTTTCGACAGCAGATGCAGTTCCAGTTGTGATTTTTTTATGCGGTTCCTCCTCCGATGATGACTCCTTCACCACCCGGGTATGCTGTTAGTTCATGTAATTGTTTTCAAATAGCACACGGTTCACTCACGAAAGCCGTGTGCCCACCAAACCATTGCTGATGCCCCCCTTTGCTACGCGCGTAATCTGAGTCATGCGTTCTGATTGGCCAGAACCCAAACCCCACAAATCGTACGTCTGCACCGTTGGATGCTCCGAGATCGAATGGCAATCCCCATCCCTTTCGACAGGAAATGAAATCCTCCTAGGAATTGATTTATATGCCAAAATGCACGGTAAATGCCAAAAAATGTCTTACATATAGCACACGAGACCTGAAATGCACCAGCAAATCAAACCCGTGGTATAATGGTGATTGCATAACGTGGGAAACATTTAGAGGTGAAATGATGAACTCACGTCTTCATTTCAAAATTAGTACGTCTTCATTTCAAACGAAATTTTTCTCGTTGTGCACACGAGCGCTTAGAGGCAATCGTTTGCATAGGCCTTTCCGCGCAGCGATCGGGGAAATTTTCCACCCTTTTCACCTAGGCCGCCAACACCCCTCCCCCCCATGGGCTGCCCGCGTTTCACTCAACTAGTCCACCCAATCTCCATCGCCAGCTCCCCCTCCCCCAGATCCATAGTAGAACTCTCTCCGGCGCCGGCGTGCTCACCCGGCTGTGTGCTCGCTCTTCGGCGTCAAGCCTACCTCCACCGCCATTCCCAACCCGCGGCTACCCCCGCGTCGCCGTCTTCGTTTGCTTGCCAGCCACCCTCGAGCATATTGATGTTGTAATCCTCGCCTCTCCTGTGGTCCGGCCAGGTTTGCATTAAGAAGTCTGTTAGTTACTTCTCTCCATCATGCTAAGGCATATTTCCTTGCAATCCCTCTTCCTATTTCGTTCCGTATGTTCCCAAATTGGCTATAAAATAACGGAGAGCGTATATATGTTAAGTATCTACCTTCCTAACTAGTACATATAAGATGTATTTGTTCCAATAAGTTACTGCCGATTTATAGATCGCGAGCGCCCGAGTCACACAAACTTAACAGATTAGCCATACATTTTTCTAAATTATTGCATGACATGTTTAGAAAGCTTGATACCAAGTTGTTAGTTTTATGCTTATCCTCCTTTCCCGAGTTTCGCATGTGTTCTCTGTAGATGCCGAATAACAGCGACAACACGCATGCTTCAGGCGATGTATGTTCATCTGATTCTGACAACCCTAGGTATTCAGAAGATGGTGAGGGATCAAGTAATCTTGAACAGGATAGAGCTGCAGTAATTACCCTTCTGGTCAGGACACAGAGGTATGCTCCAAGGAAGCCCACACACCGGACTAAAGGTGTATATGAAGTAACTGAGATCGATTTAAAGTCTTGGGCTCCAACTAAACCAGATAAAGCACGCACGAGGTTCAGGAGTGTGTGTGGATTTGTTGGCAGGGTAGGCTCAACATAAATCTACCGGGGTTTCGGAAGGCTGACATAGAAACATGGTGACGGATAGTCCGGAACATCATGGATCACTTCAATGTTCCAGAGCAGTGGAAAATGCAGGTGGAACACGCTGCACTGAAGAAGTCTAGGGATGCTTGAAGAAACTGGAAGCACATGTTGTACAAGAAGTACTTGGGTGAAGGCAAGGACTGAATCCCCGCATACCCCCAAATTACAAAGGCAGACTGTGCAGAATTCAAAAGGGTCAGGGCAACTAAAGAGTTTGGTGACAAAAGGTTCAAGCAATCGGAAGTTCAGAAAAAGAACACACACCCCCACCGTATGGGTGTGGCAGGATACTAAGGCATGAAACCGGTATGGGACCAGGAGGACAAAGAAGCAGTAGTGGCTGGTGGGGAACCGACCTTTAGTGAAATCAGGGGTAAACGTGCCAGGGACTACTTGCGGGCACGTGCAATGAGGCATGATGACAGAAATTATTACTTTAAAACTCACATGACAAAGAACTGTATCAAGTGATGGTAGAGACTTCCAAGATCCCTGGAAGGTTCTACAGGAACTCAGGGCCATGTGACATTCTGTCTGTTGCTCTGGAAACAAAAGAGCCCCCTGGCCATGCAAGGGGTATAGGTGTTAATGTCCCGCACAAGAGGGCTTTCACACTCAGCAAACAAGAGAGGCTGAGCATGAAAAAAGCAAGGAGTGAAATGAAGAACAATGAATTGTATGAGAGGTTGAGGAAGGAAATGTATCCGGCTGTTCGAAAGGATATTGAGCAGTCAATGATAATTGGGAAGACTCTAACACTGACAGATAGCCAGCATATGGGAGGGGAGGCGGGCATGGAGGATGCTGCTTATTGCGCGACAACACAACACAAGAGTAGTTGTGCATCAGCTGACCCTAGTGACACTAAGACTGCAGTTGCTCATGTTGATGATATATCTGATCTATCTGGAATGAAAGATAGACTGAAGGGTGTGCTTACACATTATGAAGGTACATTAAAATGCACAACAGCTTGGGTTTGTCCACCCTTCTTGGAAGAGGGCCTCTTGTTGGACAATGTGCCATTGAAGCCGGGCTATGTGAAGTGCTACGTGACTGAATTAAATCCTGGATTCAATGAATTTGCCCTCAAGAATGTCCTAGGAGACTTTGATGAGCAAAGGACCTTGGGAGAAACACTGTTACATCACATCCAGTGGCCGCAAAAGGAAATAGAGTTCATCGATGAGATCCCTGAAGCCCCGCCAAGAGCAACCAATGTCGCCCCTCAACCAGTGACGCTCTCCTTGCCACAACAGCTCTCGCGTGCTTCCCCCAAAGAACCTAATACTCTAATCCGACGGCTGACGCATCAACCCGTGATCAGCCGGCCCAACTTTGTGGCGTACATGCCATGTCATCCTCCACCCCAAAGCAGGCAGTGGCAAGGCCTACAACTTCTGAAGACTCATCACCAGTTCAGATGCCGGCCGCTGAAGCGGCGGGGGGAGACCCAGCTGCAGCACATGCTCAGCACACCAACCTGGTGGAACGGACTGCTAAGCAATCTTCTGCTTCGGAACCGCCTCCTAAGCAGTCTGTAGGTCCAGAACCGACTGCTCATCAGTCCGCCAGTCTGCAGTTGAGTGATCAGCATACCAATGTGTCAGCACTTCCTGCTCAGCAAACCAACGCATTGGCACGACCTCCTCAGCACACCGACAAGTTGGCACCACCTGCATAGAAACCGGACTTAGCTTCAACACATGGTCAGTAGTCCGATGCCTCTGCTCCTACAACCCAGCAGTCTGTCACAGCAGCACCACCAGCTCAGCGGTCCGGCAAAGATAAACCGGCTGCTAAGCAGTCTGTCGAAGCTTCACCATTTGCTCGGTAGTCTACCTTGTAGCCAACCAGACGTTCTGCCAGAAATGCTTCAAGTACCAAGAAGGAAGTGGCCAAAAAGGCTACACCCACAAAGAAGCGCGCCGGGAGAGTGAAGAGGAAAGAGAATGATTGCCTCTTGCTTAGAGCACTCGTCGCCCGGAACCAAATTAGCAGCAGGTTGTTTGAATCGGGGAGTAATATTATTTCTGACGACATGGATGATGAAGAACTAGAATTGGTGCTTGCTAAAAGTAAAGCAGACGTACTTGAAGTACGCAATTACGTTCATGGCCAGCCATTTCTTGTTGGCGAATACTTTGATGAGTGCAGCTCCAGTTGCCGCAAGTTACATGAATATTGCATGGATCAAATGTCACCAGGTCATCATGGTTGGCTAGTCCACTTCAACAGAGATCATTTCTGATACGATGTTGGTTCATTCTATGTGAGCTTCAAGGACTTACATCTCTTTTTCAACTTCAACGAGCTCGATGCCACTCTTGTTAGATGCTAGATTTTGTAAGTACTTAACAAACTCTGATCAACTTCTCCATACAAGGCTGTAAATGATAAACAGCTAACTGCATTTTATTCCTCTCACGGGATTGAACGTGCAAAGAAGAAATGGGAGAGTGTGTATTTCATAGATCCTGCATTAGCAAATGGAAAAACATTACATGGTAAGGACAAACGGGACTGGGCCGTTAACACGGTCGTCCATATCTTCGAAAACATATCTCATGCAGAATCATTTCTCTGGCCATATCATGAAAGGTGAGTCAAGTAAACAACCACGCATACAATGATTGTCTTTTATATTTCGACATAGTTCGCAAGTTCATGGCTTTCTTAATATGTAGCAGACACTGGATATTGGTATTCATTGTTCTAAACAAGAACACAGTTTACTACTTCGGTTCTCTCAGAGAGTCAACAAGCGCTCAGGATCTGACGCATCTTCAGCAATTCATGGATATGTATTGAATTCTATGATGTTTAAATTAATTTGCATTCATATATGGTTCAATAATTGATGTTATCAAAACTCATCTTCATTTGTAGTGTGCTCGCATTGTGGAAAACTAAACCAGGGAACCTGTTCAAGAGGGAACTACCTCTGCAGCATGAGATCGTTTCTCCGGTAACACACCGAAATATGTTATTTTCGGAAAATTTATCCAATACTCTGCAAATACCTTTTTCTTACTCTAGTCAAATGTTCAAGCTTCTAAATAAACCTCTTTCTATTTTGTCCAAAGAAAAAATAATACATCTAACACTAGTTAGGTTGTTCCTAATAGGACAAATACATTACTAATTATGTACAAAAAAATTCAGTGTCATCAGCAAGAAGCAGGGACAACCTTTGTGGATACTATGTTTGCACACACATGATCTCCATCTGCAAATCTGCTGATAGTTGTGATGATCCTTGCGAATTAGTACCAGTAAGTCTATCTTAATTAGTATTTTCTACTCCACTCATATGGCACATTCTGATCTTAAAAATATTGCAGCTCATCTTAGAACCAAGGACCCCTGAACCACTCCTGGCTGGTGAATTGATGATGGTTCGGAGATTTATCAGCGACTTCTTCCTGAATCACTACATCAATCCCACTCGTGATAATGAAGATTTCAGCATGCCTTCTCCTGAAACATTAAGTAAGAGTTAGCCGCTAAACGTATACGCATGGATCCATTGTTTTCCATCTGATGAGGTCTTCGTATTTCATACACTATGATTAATTATGTACTACATATATGTGTGCACAGATCATTGGAATTTAGCCACCATATGTTCAATTGCAAGTGTTGCGAAATCTGATGAATGTTCTTCCTGTGGACACTATTTGTTCAATTGAATATTGTTTCGAATTTGCTTTTTGTGTGCCGATTCAAAATGGGATATTTCATTTGTTCAATTGAATATTGTGGCCAATTTGCTTTATGCGTGCCGATTCAAAATGGGATATTTTTGTTCATTTGTTCAACTGAATATTGTGGCGAATTTGCTTTTTGCATGCCGATTCAAAAAGGGATATTTTTGTTTTAACCTAGCAATTGATACACACACGGTTCAACTAAATGAGTGTGTGCGATCCACATCGGGAAGCTTATGTCGATCGTAGCTGTCAGGACCCCGATCCTAAGTCACACCGATCTAGCATGTAACACATCATATCACTTTGCGGCCTCATGCACGGTATTCCCACGGGTGCCACCTTACCTGGCCCGGGACCGTTTGCGCCTTTTGGCTCACGTATATGATAGTGCCGCTAGCATCCATATGACAAAGAACCCGGGCTGACATGGCTAGTCGTGAATCCAAAGTGGCATTAACTTACAGGGACAGGCATACATGACCCAGCAACGAAAGTGTCGGTCATCAGCGAGTGAATCCGGGCTGTAGCAACTGGGCTAGCAGGACTCCGGTAAACTGGGCTGTAGCAGGCTAACAGGACTCCGGTAGAGACCGCGTGACATTTCCCCGAAGGGACAGACACAGGAACGAAGAAGGACACATGCCGGCCAGCCTAAGTGTTCCGGAGCAGTAGCAAGCTACCAAGGCTCAGTGGAAGCACTAGGAGACATTTCCCGGTAAGAGAGGCTACTAAGGATAAACAACTAGATAGTCAGATCCCACACATACCAAGCATTTCAATAACATACACACATTATGCTCGATATGTGCAAATACAACATGGCGTCACAACATGACTCTACAACTCAAGTATTATATTCAATATACTCCGAGGAGCGAGATATTACAAACATGGGTCTCATGACCCAATATTCAGAGCATACAAGTCAAGCACAAGCGGAAGCTTAGCATGTCTGAGTACAAACATCTACAAATGAAAAAGGCTGAGAAGCCTGACTATCTACCAGATCCTGCCGAGGGCACAAGATCGTAGCTGAGGTAACAAGCTAAACGTCGAAGTCCACGCGGAACTACTAGTCAGACGGAAGTCTCTCTGCAAAAACATAAAATAGGCAAATGTGAGTACAAATGTACCCAGCAAGACTTACATCAGAACTAACCTCATATGCATCATTGTCAACAAGGGGGGTGGTGGAGTTTGACTGCGGCAAGCCAGCTTTGACTCGGTGGCTATCCTGAACTACGACTGCAAGTAACTCTTTTGAGGTGGCGCACACGAGTCCACATATTCACCATATCAATACACCACTATGGATCCGCTCCCGTCTCCCTACGAGAACGCCATCCATAGCACTCACGCTTATCTTGCGTATTTTAGAGTATCCACTTCCACTTGTCTATGAACTGTATAGGCAACCTAGAAGTCCTTTACCGCGGACACGGCTATTCGAATAGATCATATTAACCCTACAGGGGTGTACTTCTTCACACACGCTCTCACCACTTACCGCCGTTTACACGACATGTACTCGGCAACCTTCAAGCGGAAGCCTAGCGAGGGTGTCGGCCACGACCTGACTAACCATACAAGTCTCTCGTCCAGGTTTATCGCCTATTCGGGTTCCATCCGCAAGGAGATCCGGCCGGGGTGTCGCTCACGGCCCCAAATGATGTGTGCAGGGTTCCCAAGTCCACCATCCGGGTGCCACTTGGTACACCGGGCCACTGTGCCTAGTCTGTCCCAAGCCCACCTGTACCGGGTGCAACTTGGTAGACTACTAACACTACCTACAAACACCAGAAACTAGTGGCAACTCCTGGACAGAGATGAAGTTGATTAATAAGTCGAGAGAGCTTGGAGCGCCCGGAGCCCAATGTGTGGTAGTAACTGTTCATGGATCACAGACACAGAACTCAGTTCCTGAGGACGGCTGCAATGAGACAACCCACCATGTACTCCTACATGGCCTCTCACCGCTACCTTTACCAAATCGTGTTCACACACTTAGCTCTCAACAGTAAGACATGTTCACACACCTCCGATTCATCACCGATGAATCAGACCTGACTCAACTCTAAGCAATAGCAGGCATGACAAACAAGCATGAATGAGTAGGCACATCAGGGCTCAAACAACTCCTACTCATGCTAGTGGGTTTCATCTATTTACTGTGGCAATGACAGGTCATGCAGAGGATAAGGGGGTTCAACTACAGCAGCAAGTAACAGTTGAATCGTTGTTGTCCTAATGCAGTAAAAGAGAGCAGGAGCGAGAGAGAGTGGGATTGTATCGGAATGAACAAGGGGGTTTTGCTTGCCTGGCACTTCTAAAGATAGTATAGCTCTTCATCGGTGTCATCGATCTCATCGTCGGTATCACGTCTATCGAGAGGGGACAAACACCGGCAACAACGAAGAACACAATCAATGCAATGCACAATATGATGCATGATCATGACATGGAAATATGCTGTGGTTTGAGCTAATGCAACTAGCAACAAGTTAAATGAAGTTGATTTGAATCCAAGATTCAAATCTAAACTCCATATGTGAAGGTTTAAATGCCATTATATGATTTGTGCTAAACAGCAGCTATAAGTTGTTCTAACATGCATGAAAATGGAACAAATGGATAGATTGGATTTTTCTAATCATTTTTCATATATAAATTATTTAATTTGGAGTTACGGTTGAATTTCTATGAATTTTAGAAGTTTGGGGTATTTTCTGAAATTTATAAATCATTTCTTGATTTATTTTAATTCCAGAAATACTTACTGCGTCAGCATGACGCCTGTGTGACATCAGCAAGTCAACAGGGTTGACCAGAGTCAAACCTATCGCGTGGGACCCGTGTGTCAGCTGCAGGGCGATTAAAACAGAGCTTAATTAACCTAATTCATTAATTAGTTAGTTAATTAAACATTAGGGCCTACATGTCAGTGAAACAGTGGCTAAATAAGTTATAATAAACTAAACTAATTAACAGGGGGCTGGCCCCACCTGTCATTGACCTAGGGGAGGTCAAACCCCTGGTCAACAGGGCCTAACCAGCCGGCGACTCGTCGCCGGTGGCACCAGGCGCGGCGAAGGGCGAGGGCTCGCTCCTCCGACGTCCAAATGGACAGAGGAGAGCGGCTACGGAGAGCTGGAGCTCACCCGCGCCCGTTTCAGCAAGCAGCAGCAGCTAGGGCGGCCGGAGACGATGGACTCGAGCTCAGCAGCGGCGGCCGGAGCTCGGGCGTGCTCGGGTTCAGCGCTATGAGGCACGACAGGGGGTGCGGAGGGGTGCTGCGAGCTCCTGGGAGTGCACTGAGTGCAGTGACACGCTCGGTTTGGACGGAGGCGAACCAAAACGACGACGGCGACAAGTCCGGCGCCGGTGAGGTCTCGGCCTCGACAGAAACGAGGGCTACGATGAGCTAATGAACATGGAAGCAGGGGGAAACGGTAGAGAGGTTCATGGAGAGGCGGACGATGGTCTCGCGAGCTCGAGGAAGCACCCGAGCGAGCGGAGCAGCGAGGGGGATCTCCGGCGGTCCGAGGTTGAAGACGGCGACAGGGCGGTGCTGCGGTGCGTCCCGACTTGCTTGACTTGGCGGAGAGGTCGGGGACGATGTGGCGGAGCTCCTGGACGCGTTGAGGGGTCGAGGGGAAGGCAGTGGTTGCGGTGGTGGCGAGCGGCATCGGCGGCGGCGCTCGGCCACGAGGTGCAGGGCGAGAGGGAGGCAGCAGAGGAGGGGATCGACACGAGGAAGAGAAGGAGAGGGCCAGGGGGTGTGTGGCGGCTTTAGCCGGTCTAGTGCGTCGGCAGAAGCAGGAGGTAGCCGGGGAGCGTGGCCGCGCGCGCCGGGCGCGTGCCCCTGTCCTCTTGGCGCGAGGAAGGGGACGACTGGCGCTGGCCAGTCAGCTTGGCCGGCCTGCTGGGCCAGAACAACTTGGCTGCCAGGTAAGTGGGCTGCCAGGTAAACACTCTCTCTTTTTATTTCCTTTTTCTATTTTTCTGTAATTGTGTTTGGCTTTAGTAAAAATACTAAAGCATTTTATAATATCCTGAAATAATTTGTGGACACTTCGTGGGTTAATCCAGTGGCCCACATTTAGTTTCAGAATTATTTGAGCATTTTAAATATTTATTGTAATTAAATGCTCAAATCCAAATACATAATGATTTAAATCAAAAATCCAGAGATGACCTAGAAATATATTCATCATTTTTGATAGAGGTTTTAACCTTTATCAGAAGTCATGAACATTTTCAAAGGCACTTTGGGTTCATTGAAAATTATTTTAGGTTGAACCTATTTGAATTTCATTTGGTGCTAGGGCTTGGATCAATCCCCATTTCAAGTTTCATGAAAATTAAACATGATGCATGGATGCAATGCAAATACAAGCAAGGCCTGAACTTGGGCTGTGACAACTCACCCCCACTAAACAAGAATCTCGTCCCGAGATTCAAGCGTAGGGTAAGATGAAGGGGGAACGCAAACTAACACAATCTTCACGATCCAGGTTGCACTTCATAGGGGCGTTGATTCGATCACCATCTTTGACTCGATGTCTTCCTCTGAGAACTCCAGCTATCATGACAATGAGAGGAGAAGGAGACTCTAGAAGGATCGATCTTCTCGAAGATCGAACAACTCGGGATTAACTCACAGAATGAGACATAACAACATCTCTCGAACTGAGGCACGGAGCACACATCTAGAGGGATGGAGTGGAACAGATGATGAGGGTTCACTAGGTAGACAACAATTCCACACCTAAGAAGGTGGTGAATGGTTGTCAACGTAGCGAGGAGTTGAGTTGCCATGATACCACAATGAGACACCTTAGGGATGGTGACTCGTAGATATATCCCCTTAGGTGGCAAAAAGAATAACCTTCGATACATATATCATTGAAACTCTTTATACCAACCTAAGGCAATTCTCGAGCGACCATATGGAGGGGTTCAGAAGAATGGCATACCAGAATTAGAATGATGATGTGGATTACCTTGTTGAAAACAACACAAGGGATGATTTTAGTAACTGGGGAGAAGCTCAACAGTGGAGAGTGAGTCCACTGTTCGGAAAGTTATAGCATAACTGAGGACACTGAGAGCAATCCCAGTTAGTGCTGATGATAACACCTAGCGCTTGTGCGTGCTCTCAAGAACTTGAGCATTTCCATATCCATCAAGGTTTTACCAATATCCGTGTCAAGGATCCTGGCAACACATCTTACTACCATGATGAATAGTGGTGGATGATGCAGATGCAAAGGAAGATAACACCTTCTCAGATTTCACCTTAGCGAGGCCAAGGAAACAAAATCCGGAGGATCGATCGAGAGACATTTAGCACTCCGCTTCTAATTTTCTCCTTGACATTCTAGGTACCACGATCATGCTTAAAAGCATCAACGTGGCCATCAAGTAAAGGTCGGACTTCGGAATACAAAGGATCCATAAGGAGCAACTTCTATAATAAGTCACTCGAAATCCTCATGGAGAAGATGGTCAAAGTGCTCATTCAAGACACTACAATGATAGATCTTCCGGCTAGGTGTGTCGGCCACGACATCCACTTAACCGGTTATCGAGGAACCAATATTATAGTTCTTGGGAAATGTTCCAACCATCATATCAGCCTGAGATTCAGATCTGGTTGGTGTCAGGATATTCCATACTCATCGAGTCTAGGAAGAAAAATGAAAGTTTGCAACACAAATCGACGAGATGACGTTGCAAGATTCTCGGGAAATGAACTACGATAGCAAGCTCCAACACATGAGCTGGTTCTACTACACACATGTGAACACGTTGTCCCAGACAAAACATTATCATATAGTAGTCTTACAATAAAACACTACCGAGTTCAGGTGGGGAACCATCATCGAGGATATCGGAGTCCTTGTGCACTTATCAATGAACTTCTTATCCTTGAGCAAGTTAATCAGTGGCTTGGTGTGCTAGGAACACATATATAATGGAGGCGGCCAACCTATCAAACCATAGAGTACTTCGCACATGCGTGACTAACTTGGGACGATTCCAGAGGAAGCAAAACTAACTTTCTCAAACCCACGGTGGCAGCTTGCACCAGATGCACATGAGTTAGAGAGAGCCACTTCTTTCATCCGAACATATGCTTCATGAGCTAGCATGAAGAAATGCTTTCAAAAGTTTCCAACACTAGCTTAATGTTCAACATGAATCATGGACAAGATAAGGATGTTGTCAATGGGCTCAACAACAATTTGTCCAGTTTCCATATAAATGGAATTCCATGATTAAGTGAACACGGTGATAGTATTGGTCAGACCAAAAGATATAATGGTGTATGCTCAAGGGATCAACCACGAGTAAGACAACATTACGGATATCGTTGGTTCTGATTTGATTTGAGGATAGCCCACACCCAAATCAAAGTTTTGATAAGACAATAGGTTCAACAACTGATCACGAGGACCAATCGATGAAGAAATCATCTTTCTACAACAAACATACAAACACAAGATATCCCTTTGGAAATGATATAGGTTAGACAAGCTTTTATCTTCCAACTCTCCAAGTTGTTATTTAGGTTGACCAATTAGCTCAGGGTATCCAACACAGATCCTTGGAGAAGGGGGTGGTTTACAAGAAACCAACTTGATCACGAACTCAACATAGCGGTCAGGTGACAACCTGGTAACACTTCCGAGAAGATATTCGGAAAATCATGATCCACCGATATGTTACTAAGCTCGAGATCGATCTTGCTTTCCAGGCAAGATGATATGATCAAAAGAGTGAGGGATTGGCACAATCCTAACTCATTGATCGAAGAGTGCACCTTGGAAGATGGACTAGGTAGCACAATAAACCCTAGGGTGATGATTCAATAATCAACATGCTAAGGATAATTATTGTCCATTAACTACCAAGCAACACAGTTGCTAGGAGTATTGATTTCACACATCACGATTCACTTGTCGGCATTCCGGTTGCGACAACACGGAACCAAGGATTGAATAATGATGTCAAGAAGTATCACTACGTCAAGAATTTATAAGAGAAGGTGCAATTCTCATGACAATCCCGACGTAAAGAGGGTAACACTCCAAGGTGGAACAGACCAAAATCTTGATTGCATTTGATCTGCGGAATACAACTGCTTTGACCCAATCCTAGAAATGGATGAGGTACTGGAGTTTGTTTCTCCTAGTCATTCTGAACTAGGATGGCTTGACGGACCACAAGAGTAGTAGGCATCGATTAACGAATGCACGCATACTCTTGACTATCAATTGATAGACGAAGGTCGGAAGACAACTGAAATAGGACAACTCAAAAGAACAAATGATTTTCGAGTTGTGGATGCATAGATTAGTATGTTGAACCAAGTTCGACAGGTTTCTTCCGGATAACCCATGCGAAGAAGGTAGAACTGGCAGAGTCACAATATAAAATGAAGAACTCATCGAGAGCACTCCTGTTATGATCTTTTGATCCAACAAACTTCTGCCATAAGTGGTTCATAGTATTTGGAAGAAGGAAATACCACAGACCTCGAGGACTAATGCAAAGGTTACTAATAACCTAAAGGAACTAGCAACACTATCAACATGAAGTAAGTAGGGTGAATCTTGGTTCGAAAACCCAGGAATAGAATACCTACTATTAAGTGGCATCACGAGATGCTCTCGAGAATGATGGCCAGAATCATCACACTGGGAACTCAAACATGGCTAGATTACTAGGTAATACTCCAAGACACCTAGGGCCATAATAATAATTCCAACATATATGTCAAGGCAATAGAGTACCTCAACTCACCGTTTAGTGTGGTTAACATGGCCAGAAAGGACATCGAAACAGAGGGAAGGATTTTGCAATTGCATCAGATTATTTAGAAACCTGGGATGACTCGGACAACATAATGGCTGTAAATGCTCAAAAGATTGGAGACATGCTACAAAAATGGTGGCATAGCCACTCAGAAGGACAATATCAAGGTTTCAAGATCAACAGTTAACATACAGAAGATAGTAGGAACTGAACGCAAGCTTAGAACCATGAATCCTATAGGACTACGGATTACTAACACGTGATCCTGATAGAAAGAGGAGAAATCCTAATTCCTTAACCCCGTAGGAAAGATAATAAAAATCAGATCAGAAGGGCATAAGGTATAAGGAGTAAAAAGAGCCTTACGTTCCATCCCACAATCAATTCCCTTATATAACTAAAGAATTTCTAGACTCAACTTCGACCAGTTTGGCTTGGTAATCCTACAGGCAGTTAAGCTCTGATACCAAAGCTGTCAGGACCCCGATCCTAAGTCACACCGATCTAGCATGTAACACATCATATCACTTTGCGGCCTCACGCACGGTATTCCCATGGGTGCCACCTTACCTGGCCCGGGACCATTTATGCCTTTTGGCTCACGTATATGATAGTGCCGCTAGCATCCATATGACAAAGAACCCGGGCTGACATGGCTAGTCGTGAATCCAAAGTGGCATTAACTTACAAGGACATGCATACATGACCCAGCAACGAACGTGTCGGTCATCAGCGAGTGAATCCAGGCTGTAGCAACTGGGCTAGCAGGACTGCGGTAAACCGGGCTGTAGCAGGCTAACAGGACTCCGGTAGACACTGCGTGACATTTCCCCGAAGGGACATACACAGGAACGAAGAAGGACACATGCCGGCTAGCCTAAGTGTTCCGGAGCAGTAGCAAGCTACCAAGGCTCAGTGGAAGCACTAGGAGACATTTCCCGGTAAGAGAGGCTACTAAGGATAAACAACTAGATAGTCAGATCCCACACATACCAAGCATTTCAATAACATACACACATTATGCTCGATATGTGCAAATACAACATGGCGTCACAACATGACTCTACAACTCAAGTATTATATTCAATATACTCCGAGGAGCGAGATATTACAAACATGGGTCTCATGACCCAATATTCAGAGCATACAAGTCAAGCACAAGCGGAAGCTTAGCATGTCTGAGTACAAACATCTACAAATGAAAAAGGCTGAGAAGCCTGACTATCTACCAGATCCTGCCGAGGGCACAAGATCGTAGCTGAGGTAACAAGCTAAACATCGAAGTCCACGCGGAACTACTAGTGAGACGGAAGTCTCTCTGCAAAAACATAAAATAGGCAAATGTGAGTACAAATGTACCCAGCAAGACTTACATCAGAACTAACTACATATGCATCATTGTCAACAAGGGGGGGGGTGGAGTTTGACTGCAGCAAGCCAGCTTTGACTCGGTGGCTATCCTGAACTACGACTGCAAGTAACTCTTTTGAGGTGGCGCACACGAGTCCACATATTCACCATATCAATACACCACTATGGATCCGCTCTCGTCTCCCTACGAGAACGCCATCCATAGCACTCACGCTTATCTTGCGTATTTTAGAGTATCCACTTGCACTTGTCTATGAACTGTATAGGCAACCCAGAAGTCCTTTACCGCGGACACGGCTATTCGAATAGATCATATTAACCCTACAGGGGTGTACTTCTTCACACACGCTCTCACCACTTACCGCCGTTTACACGACATGTACTCGGCAACCTTCAAACGGAAGTCCAGCGAGGGTGTCGGCCACGACCTGACTAACCACACAAGTCTCTCGTCAAGGTTTATCGCCTATTCGGGTTCCATCCGCAAGGAGATCCGGCCGGGGTGTCGCTCACGGCCCCAAACGATGTGTGCAAGGTTCCCAAGTCCACCATCCGGGTGCCACTTGGTACACCGGGCCACTGTGCCTAGTCTGTCCCAAGCCCACCTGTACCGGGTGCTACTTGGTAGACTACTAACACTACCTACAAACACCAGAAACTAGTTGCAACTCCTGGACAGAGATCAAGTTGATTAATAAGCCGAGAGAGCTTGGAGCGCCCGGAGCCCAATGTGTGGTAGTAACTGTTCATGGATCACAAACACAGAACCCAGTTCTTGAGGACGGCTGCAATGAGACAACCCACCATGTACTCGTACATGGCCTCTCACCGCTACCTTTACGAAAATCGTGTTCACACACTTAGCTCTCAATAGTAGGACATGTTCACACACCTCCGATTCATCCCCGATGAATCAAACCTGACTCAACTCTAAGCAATAGCAGGCATGACAAACAAGCATGAATGAGTAGGCACATCAGGGCTCAAACAACTCCTACTCATGCTAGTGGGTTTCATCTATTTGTTGTGGCAATGACAGGTCATGCAGAGGATAAGGGGGTTCAACTACCGCAGCAAGTAACAGTTGAATCGTTGTTGTCCTAATGCAGTAAAAGAGAGCAGGAGCGAGAGAGAGTGGGGTTGTATCGGAATGAACAAGGGGGTTTTGCTTGCCTGGCACTTCTGAAGATAGTATAGCTCTTCATCGGTGTCATCGATCTCATCGTCGGTATCATGTCTATCGAGAGGGGACAAACACCGACAACAAGGAAGAACACAATCGATGCAATGCACAATATGATGCATGATCATGACATGGAAATATGCTGTGGTTTGAGCTAACGCAACTAGCAACAAGTTAAATGAAGTTGATTTGAATCCAAGATTCAAATCTAAACTCCATATGTGAAGGTTTAAATGCCATTATATGATTTGTGCTAAACAGCAGCTATAAGTTGTTCTAACATGCATGAAAATGGTACAAATGGATAGATTGGATTTTTCTGATCATTTTCATGTATAAATTATTTAATTTGGAGTTACGGTTGAATTTCTATGAATTTTAGAAGTTTGGGGTATTTTCTGAAATTTATAAATAATTTCCTGATTTATTTTAATTCTAGAAATACTTACTGCGTCAGCATGACGCCTGTGTGATGTCAGCAAGTCAACAGGGTTGACCAGAGTCAAACCTGTCGCGTGGGACCCGTGTGTCAGCTGCAGGGCGAACAAAACAGAGCTTAATTAACCTAATTCATTAATTAGTCGGTTAATTAAACATTAGGGCCTACATGTCAGTGAAACAGTGGCTAAATAAGTTAGAATTAACTAAACTAATTAACAGGGGGCTGGCCCCACCTGTCATTGACCTAGGGGAGGTCAAACCCCTGGTCAACAGGGCCTAACCAGCCGGCGACTCGTCGACGGTGGCACGAGGCACGGCGGAGGGCTCGGGCTCGCTCCTTCGGCGTCCAAATGGACAAAGCAGAGCGGCTACGGAGAGCTGGAGCTCACCCGCGCTCGTTTCAGCAAGCAGCAGCAGCTAGGGCGGCCGGAGACGATGGACTCGAGCTTGGCAGCGGTGGCCGGAGCTCGAGCGTGCTCGGGTTCAGCGCTATGAGGCACGACAGGGGGTGCAGAGGGGTGCTGCGAGCTCCTGGGAGTGCACTGAGTGCAGTGACGCGCTCGGTTTGGACGGAGGCGAACCAAAACGACGACGGCGACAAGTCCGACGCCGGTGAGGTCTCGGCCTCGACCGAAACGAGGGCTACGATGAGCTAATGAACATGGAAGCAGGGGAAACGGTAGAGATGCTCACGGAGAGGCGGACGATGGTCTCAGCGAGCTCGAGGAAGCACCCGAGCGAGCGGAGCGGCGAGGGGGATCTCCGGCGGTCCGAGGTTGAAGACGGCGACAGGGCGGTGCGGCGGTGCGTCCCGACTTGCTTGACTTGGTGGAGAGGTCGGGGACGATGTGGCGGAGCTCCTGGACGCGTTGAGGGGTCGAGGGGAAGGCGGTGGTTGCGGTGGTGGCGAGCGGCGTCGGCAGCAGCGCTTGGCCACGAGGTGCAGGGCGAGAGGGAGGCAGCAGAGGAGGGGATCGACACGAGGAAGAGAAAGAGAGGGCCGGGGGGGGTGCGTGGCGGCTTTAGCCGGTCCAGTGCGTCGGCAGAAGCAGGAGGTAGCCGGGGAGCGTGGCCGCGCGCGCCGGGCGCGTGCCCCTGTCCTCTTGGCGCGAGGAAGGGGACGACTGGCGCTGGCCAGTCAGCTTGGCCGGCCTGCTGGGCCAGAACAGCTGAGCTGCCAGGTAAGTGGGCTGCTAGGTAAACACCCTCTCTTTTTATTTCCTTTTTCTATTTTTCTGTAATTGTGTTTGGCTTTAGTAAAAATACTAAAGCATTTTATAAAATCCTGAAATAATTTGTGGACACTTCATGGGTTAATCCAGTGGCCCACATTTAGTTTTAGAATTATTTGAGCATTTTAAATATTTATAGTAATTAAATGCTCAAATCCAAATACATAATGATTTAAATCAAAAATCTAGAGATGACCTAGAAATATATTCATCATTTTTGACAGAGGTTTTAACCTTTATTAGAAGTCATGAACATTTTCAAAGGCACTTTGGGTTCATTGAAAATTAGTTTAGGTTGAACCTATTTGAATTTCATTTGGTGCTAGGGCTTGGATCAATCCCCATTTCAAGTTTCATGAAAATTAAACATGATGCATGGATGCAATGCAAATACAAGCAAGGCCTGAACTGGGGCTGTGACAGTAGCGGAACCGTCGGTGATACACAGCCGATCGCAAATGACTTGCAGCGCTACTACTTGTGCGTCGGCTCTCCGGAACCGTTTGTGATATCAAGTTATCACACACGAGAACTCGGAGTAAACCGTGCCCAATGTAAAATACAATCCCGGTCGTAATTTTTTCAGAAACCGTGTGAGATCCCAAACGAAAAGCACACGTCACTCTAGCTGCAACCGTCAGTGATACACAACAAATCACAAACGGTCTGCAACACTTGTATGTGTCCGAAAAGGCTCCTGACCTGTTTGTGATAGAACATTATCGTAGACGGTAAATGTTGGGAGAACGTGTGAGATGGAGTCTTGCATGGCAGACGGGTTCCGCAGAAAACTCGTGTGTGATAGGGCCCATATCACACACAGTTCATATGTTGGCCCGTGTGCCTTACATATTGTTTTCCAAACGGTTCATTACGACACACCGTTTGGTTTCACTGCGTCATTAGAAAAGTTTAATCATCGATCTTTACACGTGCGAAAGAATTTAGTGTGTGCTACTTCGCACACGATTACGTTTTGCAAGGCCTCTAGATCATGGCTCCATATCCCCGACGGTTTCTGGGACGTGTGGGAAGGACCCCCTATCGCCCACACTCATTTGGCGACGGTTCCAAATACCGTCGGGGAAAGGGGTTTAAAACCGTTTGTATAGCACCGACGCGTACACTGGTGCTAAAACTAATATACATACAAACGATGATTAGTAAATAAATATGTTTAATGAATGCAAAAATAAAATGTTTACTTAATATAGACATATAATTTTTCACTCATGACTTATATTCAGAAAAATATATAATTTAAATATTAGACATGATAGAATACTCAAATCAACAGTTTAAAATTTAAATCATGAATATTTTAATTCTACAAATATTGTACTATACAAATGTGTGTATAATTATTGAAATATTTGTATAATTACAATAATTTTTTAAATTGCAATTTTACAAATATTTCATTTGTATTTAAAATATTTATAACACCGGAATAT
This sequence comes from Triticum aestivum, assembly GCF_018294505.1. Lineage (NCBI taxonomy): Eukaryota > Viridiplantae > Streptophyta > Magnoliopsida > Poales > Poaceae > Triticum > Triticum aestivum. Next base: position 364,325,176 of record NC_057807.1, read on the forward strand.
TTAAATTTTATTTTTATTAACGAGATCATAATTTACATACTTTCTACAAATTTCTAAAAGAAAACCAAATGTTCAAAATGGGCTGCACTCATCACAGCCCATTTTAGGTGAAGGTCCCACGTGTTCTCAAGAAAGGGATATAAGATGTAGTTATCCATGTGAAACATCAAGTGTCATTTGGTAGGGTGTTTCACCAGGTTAGCACGCCTTCTGAAGGTCGCGGGTTTGAACACCGCCCCCCCCCCCCCCCCCCCCCCCAGCGATATATATGACTTTTCTCTTATACTCTTCATAGAAGGTGGGTCCCACCTAGTCTTTTCTGCGTAATTAAAAATCCAGGGAGTTGTCTGGAAAAAACTATTCCCAGCCACTGACATGCAGTGTATTTGCACCAGACAACGTCCGGGGAGATGGTTTATTGCTTAGCCCAAGGCACATGTTCCCTTTGCAATGAAATTCTCCAGTGCCGAACTAGTTATACTCCCATTTTGGTGAAATACCACCCAATACCAACAAGCTTTGATCAATTTAGCAACATACTCTACTTGACATTGTGCCCAAACAAATTCCTAAAGCGAACCACTGAAGGTTTGATTCTCTAGTCACCCTTGCATGTTCGAGCTTGTGTAAGCAACGCAATGAGAAAGTCTTTAATAACCGCAACTCAGGTATATGAATGGATTTGGCCTCACTCATTTTTATTGATTTGAAAACACTTGGCTCTGGCATGGGGGATAAGTGCAGCTGAGATGTGTAAGTACCTGATTTAGTGTACGTTTGGAACGTGGCTTGCTGCTCACCGATTTGTGGTGAGAGCTTTTGTGTTTTCTCTATAAATTTACTCTTTGTCTTCTATAAGCTAGGGTATGCATTCTGCGTACTCTCCAAAAAACAGACACTTTATCCAAATAACCCATGAAAGCAAGAGATTGTTATTCAATGTTTAGTGCTTGTTGTGATATTTTCTAAAAGAAATGAAATGTATGCATCACGGAAACATCTAATTTATAGTTGTACACCAGGTACACAAAACCACATTTGTGCCGCCATCCTGGGATCAAACACAACAATAGTATCGTTACCTTCTTGTAGTTTATGATTCATTTTCTTCTTCTTTTTCTAGCTGATAGGGTTATTTTTCTGATTTTGTAAACACTTTCTTCTAATGTAGTAGTCAAATTCCTTAGTTTTCCTTTTACTTTTCTTCATCCAAGATTTCTACACGTTCTTTATTTGTACAAATGCCAATTTAACTTTTCTATATGTAAATATTGTGGTATCACTTCGGAGAGGAGAATTCAGGGTCCTTGATGCACACTCTTGATAAACACAAAGACAAGTTCACATATTTGTGCCTAAAAAGTTTCAATGTGTATTAGTTATTGTAGAATGAACTTTTTAATCAACACTTACTCCATATAAATACTTTGTGATTAAAACTGATGTCAGTACAATCATACTCTAAAGTGATCCACTTATTTACAGTTATCACTTTGTATCACAAAATTACGTATTAATAGTGTATTATAATTTTTTAGGCTCTACGGTGATTTTCTCATTGAACTAAAAATAACAGAGTTATTTACAAAAGAACAATAAAAAAATAAGAACAAACTCAGCTATCTATACAATTCCATTTTTAGGCCACATCATAAAAGAATTGAAGCTTATTTTGGATCTAGTCTTGCGGCATCTACTTTTTCTTCTCCTCCATTCTGTAGCATACAATGTTCAGATCTTGCTTTGGAAGAATTATCCAGGAAACCACACTAGGTCTGGTATGCTCGAAGATCAAGTTATTTCGTTGTATCCATACGTTCCAACATCCCATAATCACAGTGTCATATAGTTAAAGATTGGTCTTAATGAAACATAATTCACATTTTCTTTTGAAAATGAAGAGAGTGCATCATGGCTATTTCCATAACCAGTTATGTGTTCCTTTTTTCTCGGAAAGAGGATAAAGACCCTTGCCATTGTATCGATTTGCACAGAACTTTCTATTGTAGCAAAGTTTCAAGATTCAAACATGCCACACACACAGGTATAAAAAGTCCATAAAATGCTAAAAAAAAAGGCTAGATCAACCAACACAAAATAAGATTACATGACGCCTCCTGGCTCACTAATCAACGGTCCGCCATCCAAATTGGTTGAATACAGACCGAGCTACCGCCTCCCATAGGTTGCACCTAGAATACATAGACGCCCCAGACTCCTCTCACCGATGATAGGGCCACATACGGATCAAACTGGTAGTATTAAAAATAACCTAAAAAACACTAGAACTTTTGTCTTATTGAAAACATAATCATGAAAATTCCATATAGTCTAAATTAAAGCGCATACTCTACATGGATTCAAGCCTTTAGCTTAGGGTTTATTATTGATTTCAAAGTCCTCCACTCTAAGGCCCCCTTGGTCCTTCAACCTACAAACTATATTTCACTTAGTTAGTAGATATTTTTATTTATGTTCGTCACATTGCCAAAAGATTCTTGATCTATAAAAATCAACGTCCTTACTTCTTTGGGTATCTCAAAGAGGGATTCATAAACGTCGGTATCCTGGTAAGGATAATGTTGATGAGAGCATGTCAGGACCCATAGGATAGCAACTTGCCATTTCAACAATTCAACCACTGAGCTTTTTATCGAATCGGTCCTCAATGTCATTCCACTCCTCATTCAAGAGTTTGTGGTAGTGCATTGGGATGCAAAAGTACCAAAATGGAAGTGAGCCAGACTCATGAGAGGAAAAATTTATACGGGTTCCACATCTTTTTCGGACTTTCTAGATAAGTTGTATGAACAAACAAAGAATTAGCTTTATATTAGTTCCCTCTTCTATGTCATGTTCCATGAAAATGGTTGTATCATCCACGTACTACAATATGGATATAACACCATACACCAAATGTGGAATAATACTAGCGACCGACCATCCTATTTGACTCTCGTGATAAGGACTGCTAGCATATGGGAAAAAATGCTGAAAAGGATGTGCAACAACAGATTACCTTATTGCAACCCTTTCCTTACTTGGGACATTATTAATCCTAACACCAATATTGTCGTTCCAAACAAATGTTTGAACTCATTAACACGATTTGAGCACAAAACCTTCCATGTGTGTGGCCTCCCGCGAGAAGGATCACTTGACTTTGTCATAGGCTTTCTCAAAACCGACCTCGAAGATAACTTCGTCAAGTTTCTTGGAATACAACTCATGGATGGTCTCATGCAAGACTACTAGCCTTCACATTTGTGCTAAAATGATATACTTTTAACTAGAATTCATATTTTCTCCGATTATATGCTTCATATTTTTTTATTGTTTTAAGCTTACATTTGCTTTCCAGTAGTTTAAAATGTTTTTCAAACAACTATCTGTGCTTTTTTAACAAAGTTTTCGCAGAAATGCGAGGGGGCATCATCTAGTTTTTGTAATTTCTTCCCTGATTTTGTACTATTCACCACCTAATTGCACCATTAGTATATAGCTTACATCATAGGAATTTTTTTGTACCTTCATTAACTGACTAGGCCATCATAGCAAAGCGTCGGTACGGTATTCGTCCGGATTGTTCATCTGGCTAGCTCTTGTCTCTTGCTGCAATCCATACCACGGTGTTTTGGGCATAAAATTTGCATGTCACCAGGATATTGCTGCTCTAGCTTTGTCGATTCCTTGCTACTTTTGAGCGGTGTGGGAGAGGAGATGTTTATTGCCTAGCCCATGGCACATGTCCCCTTTGTAAAAAAAAGGCTCCGGGTTCCACTTGTGTTCTACTTTCTGCTGAAATACACATTACACAACACCAGCATGCACGCTCTGCTTAATTAAGAAGCATGCAATGCTCGAGACTCTGCCCGAAGAACCCATTACGGACCTTTAGACTGTTGTTCAGTGTTGGTGCTTACCGTACTCCTTCCTACTATCTGAATTGTGTGCCGTGTGCGTGCACCACGGGAACATCAGTTACAATTAATTTAATATTACCTCCGTTCGAAAATAAGTGACGCTTACAGATTTGTGCCACCGTCCTGACCCCGAAAATCGAACACGACGACGATATCTTGCCTTTCATGCACAAATTACACTAGGATACGAACTGAGCTTTGTAAGGATCAGGGTCCTTGGTAGAAGTAGCGACATCGAGACCATACATGGGTAGAATCAAGATCAGAATCAGAATCGGAATAATTCGATAAGGTGGTGCAAATGTGTGATCGTAAGGCCCTGCATTGCCATGCCGATCACGGCACCGACGACCTTGCTCGAAACGCAGAAGAGCTTCCACATCGCCCCACCGCAGGAGGAGGACGTCGTCCGTCGCCGCCTGATGCGCGCCCGTCGCCCGACGTTCTTCACGCCGACGCAAAGCGGCCATGCACGCACGCATGCGTGGACGTACACATCGACACCGAACAGCACGGCATGGCGGGCAGAGAGAGATTCCCCGCGAGGCCATGCCGCCATGATGGTTCCTTCTCGTACGCGACGCAGGCAGCGCGTGCCTACGCTTAGGTGAACGGGATCCATCAATCAGGCTCAAGGCGGCATGTTGCCATGCTGTTGCTTCGGTCCGGGCTTAGAGCCACTACCGATACCGACCAGCAGGCAGCTAGAGCAGAAGCAGCAGCAGGAATCACGAATCATTCCGCCGGGAGTGGCGTCATTATGCATGGGTTGAACTCGACTCGACCCGATCCCAGATGCGGAAAAAGAAGGAGCGGCCGAGAAAGCGGAGCCAAAAGCCGGGCGCGCGGGGGCTTTACGGGCCAGGGTGCACGCTGAATGATATGCCTGGAAAGCGTCAGCTGCCTGTTCCTACCAACATTTGCTGCCAGTATGTTGGATGGATATCCTTTTCGTTTCCTATGTCCCATTTCGCTGGTGCACGCACCGCAACCATAACTAGCTAGCTAGGGTGTTGGTTTACCGGCAAATTAAGCTCATGATGTAATGCTCTAACGAATGCGTTTCATGAGGTGCCCCCTTTATATTTTGATGGTCCGCCAAATGTTGGTTCAGTTTAGTTCTGATGCTTCAGCTACTAATGGCAGACGTAGTTGTTCCGTGTCCTTTGCAAAAAGTAGTAGGAGTGGGAATGATGACGTGGTAGGGGTTTTAGGCAGTCATAGCACAAAAGACAATGAAAAATAAAACTTTTAAGGGTATGGCGTGCCCGTTGACTAAGAGGTGTGACGACTTAGTCAATCTTGGAATGAAAAAGAATCAAATAATTAGAAAGATGTTGGTTTTCTAAAAAACAAACAGGAAATGTGAGAAAACCCACAAATATTTTGGGAACATTCACAAATATGTTGTTTTTTCATGTATGTTCATATGTTATTGTTTTAATCTAGTTCTCTTAATAGTGTTTCTGTTTTTTACGTGTATTTCTTCATTATTTTTTCCTATAAATCACGAGCTTGTCTAGATTATGTTTGATTCTACACCAAAAATCCTTCAATTGTTTTATTTTATTTATTTAGTTTCTGCTTTTATTTTTTTCTTGAGTTTTCGTGATAGTTTTGCTAACTAGGCTGCCATGTGTGTTAAACTAGGGCCATATCATCGATCATATATATCTCTTTTACAAAGGTTATTAACCATATTTTCATGTACTGAAAGTTGAGGGTCAAACTTGCTATTTGAGTTTATGGCTACTAAACTGAGACAATGGCCGGGAGACAAAAATAGACCTCCACACCCTCCCCCGCCCCACACCCACAATACAATCCATGTTAAACACTCCATACAGCGGCACCTTATGGAACAATATAACTCCATGCAATTTTCCCTAAATTAAGCGTTTAGTTTTGTTTGTAATGGCTCGTATGAAATGTAACTCGTGTACCCTGCTCAAATTCGAGCTTACTTTGCTAAGCGCATTGTGTAGTGGTTGATAAGACAGTCTTATCTTGAGCTCGTCATGCAATCTAGAGATGACAATAAAAAATAGTGTACAATAAATTATCCTTTTTTAAATGATCGCAAAAGATTTGCCTCATCTATTAATGAAGAGTGAATAGAGTTTGCCGTGTTACAATAGGGCATTACAACACACCGCCAATATAAAAGGTCATTACTCTCCCGGCATCATAGTATCCAAGTGTTTGGCACCTGCTGTGACCCAAACCGCCGTCTCTGAAGGAAATATGCCCTAGAGGCAATAATAAAGTTGTTACTTTATATTTCCTTATTCATGATAAACGTTTATTATTCATGCTAAATTGTATTGATCGGAAACATTAATACATGTGTGAATACATAAACAAACATAATGTCCCTAGTAAGCTTCTACTAGACTAGCTCGTTAATCAAAGATGGTTAATGTTTCCTAACCATGGACATGAATTGTCATTTCATAACAGGATCACATCATTAGGAAAATGATGTGATGGACAAGACCCATCTGTTAGCTTAGCATAATAGTCGTTCAGTTTTATTGCTATTGTTTTCTTCATGTCAAATACATATTCCTTCAACTATGAGATTATGCAACTCTCGGATACCAGAGGAATGCCTTGTGTGCTATCAAACGTCACAACGTAACTGGGTGATTATAAAGATGCTTTACAGGTATCTCCGAAGGTGTTTGTTGAGTTGGCATAGATCGAGATTAGGATTTGTCACTCCGAGTATCGGAGAGGTATCTCTGGGCCCTCTCGGTAATACACATCATAAGCATGCAAGCAAACGACTAAGGAGTTAGTCACGAGGTGATGTATTACGGAACAAGTAAAGAGACTTACCGGTAACGAGATTGAACTAGATATAAAAATACCGGCGATCGAATCTCGGGCAAGTAACATACCGATGGACAAAGGGAATTATGTATGTTGTCATAACGGTTCGACCGATAAAGATCTTCGTGAAATATGTAGGAATCAATATGGGCATCCAGGTGCCGCTATTGATTATTGACTGGAGAGGTGCCTCGATCACGACAACATAATCCCGAACCCGTAGGGTCGCACGCTTAACGTTTGTTGACGCTAGAGTAGTATTGGGATATTTGATGAGTGGTAACCAAATGTTGTTTTGATTCCCGGGTGAGATCCCGGACATCACGAGGAGTCTCGGAATGGTCGAGAAGTAAAGATTTATATATGGGAAGCCCTATTTTGGGTTCTGAAAAAAGGTGTTGTTTTTTCGGTATTTTACCGAGAAGCTTCCAGAAGGTTCCGGAGGATTCCGGAGGGCCCCAGAAGTCCCCAAGTGGGTTTACCACGACCCAAGGGCTAGCATGGGCTGCGGGGAGTGCCCTGGCCTTATTGGGCTAGGCGCACCAAGTCCTCAAAAGCTCATATGGCTAGGGAAGGCAAAAAAGGAAGGAGTCCTAGTAGGAAAAGGATTGGACTTGGAGTCCAAGTCCTCTCCCCCCTTAGCTGCGTCGTAGGGCTAGGAGGGGCTGTTTCGCACGCCCCTCCCACCTATATATAGAGGGGAGGGGGCGCCCCAAGAGGACACACCAAGCCCTTCGCGCCTCTCTCTCTCTCTCTCTCTCTCTCTCTCCTATTGCACCATAGTTCCTTGGAGGGGCTGTTTCGCACGCCCCTCCACCAATATATAGAGGGGAGGGGCACCCCAAGAGGACACACCAAGCCCTTCGCACCCCTCTCTCTCCTGTTACACCGTAGTTCCACCGACTCGTCCCGACTACGCTTAGTGAAGAGTTGTCGGTGCTCCACCACCACCATTACCACCACTGCGTCGTGTTGGTTGTGATCCCATCTACTTTTCCTATCCCGCTTGCTGGATCAAGAAGGAGGAGACGTCATCGAGCCGCACGTGTGCTAAACTCGGTGGTGCCGTCCGTTCGGCACTAGATCGGTTGGATCGTGATAGGATCGCGAAGAGTACGACTACATCAACCGCGTGATAAATGCTTCCGCTTAGTGATCTACAAGGGTATGAAGATTCTCCCCCTCTCGTAGCTATGCATCTCCATGGATAGATCTTGCGTGTGCATAGAATATTTTTGTTTTCCATGCAACGTTCCCCAGCAGTGGTATCACAACCAGGTCTATGCGCAGATGATATGCACGAGTAGAACACAAAAAGTTGTGGGCGGTGATAGTTGAAGGAAATATACCCTAAAGGCAATCATAAAGTTGTTATTTTATATTTCCTTATTCATGATAAATGTTTATTATTCATGCTATAATTGTATTAACCGGAAAATTGATACACGTATGAATACATAGACAAAACACCATGTCCCTAGGATGCCTCTAGTAGACTAGCTCGTTGATCAAAGATGGTTAAGTTTCCTAGCCATGGGCATATGTTGTCATTTGATGAACGGGATCACATTATTAGTGGAATGATGTGATGGACAAGACCCATCCGTTAGCTTAGCATAATGATCATTCAGTTTTATTGCTACTACTTTCTTCATGTCATATATATATATATATATATATATATATATATATATATATATATATATATATATATTCCTCCGACTATGAGATTATGCAACTCCCAGACACCGGAAGAATGCCTTGTGTGCTATCAAATGTCACAACGTAACTGGGTGATTATAAAGATGCTCTACAGGTATCTCCGAAGGTGTTTTGTTGGGTTGTCATAGATCGAGATTAGGATTTGTCACTCCGAGTATCGGAGAGGTATCTCTTGGCCCTCTCGGTAATGCACATCATATGAAGCCTTGCAAGCAATGTGACTAATGAGTTAGTTGCAGGATGATGCATTACGGAACGAGTAAAGAGACTTGCCGGTAACGAGATTGAACTAGGTATGAAGATACCGATGATCGAATCTCGGGCAAGTAACATACCGATGCCAAAGGGAATAACGTATGTTGACATTGCGGTTCGACTGATAAAGATCTTAATATAATATGTGGGAACCAATATGAGCATCCAGGTTCTACTATTGATTGTTGACCGGAGAGGTAAGTCGGTCATGTCTACATAGTTCTCGAACCCGTAGGGTCCGCACGCTTAACGTTCGATGACGATATGTATTATATGAGTTATATGTTTTGGTGACCGAAGGTTGTTCGGAGTCCCGTATGAGATCACGGACATTATGAGGAGTCTCAAAATGGTTGAGAGGTAAATATTGATATATTGGAAGGTAGTATTCATACACCTGAAGGGTTCCAGAGTGTATCAGATATGTACCGGAGTACCGGAGGGGCTACCAGAACCCCCTGGGGAAAGATATGGGCCGTAGGAGGGAGGCTAACCATCCCACAAGGGGTTGGTGTGCCCCCCACAAGGGAGGAGGCCGAATTGGACTAGGGAAGGGGGCGTCACCCCCCATTCCTTCTCCTACTCCCTCTCCTCCCCCCTTTCCCCCTCTGATAAAAGGAAGGGGGCCGAATCCAACTAGGAGTCCAAGTGGGACTCCTTCCCACTTGGGGCGCGCCTAGGCCGGCCTCCTCTCCCTTCCTCCTTTATATACGGAGGGAACCCCTAGAGAACACACTAATTGTTCCAAGCCGTGTGCGGTGCCCCCTCCACAGTTTACGCTTTCAGTCATATTCTCGCGGTGCTTAGGCGAAGCCCTACGCGGATCACATCACCATCACCGTCATCACGTCATCGTGCTGACGGAATTCATCTACTCCTTCGCCCGTCTACTAGATAAAGATCTCGAGGGACGTCATCGCGCTAAACGTGTACAGAACTCAGAGGTGTCGTACGTCTGGTAGTCGATCAGTCGGAACGAGAAGACGTTCGACTACATCAACCGCGTTAAGTAAACACTTCCACTTTCGGTCTATGAGGGTACGTGGACACACTCTCCTCCTCTCGTTGTTATGCATCTCCTAGATAGATCTTGCGTGAGCATAGGATTTTTTTTGAAATTGCATGCTACGTTTCCCAACAATTGTCATATTGCTTACCACCAACATCTTATTTTGATTCGGCGGTATTGTGGGATGAAGCGGCCCGGACCAACCATACATGTCCTCGCACATGAGACCGGTTCCACCGACTAACATGCAACTAGTTTTGCATAAAGGTGGCTGGCGGGTGTTTGTTTCTCCTACTTTAGTTGAATCGAATTTGTCTACGGCCAGTCCTTCAAGAAGGTTAAAACAACAAACTTGACGAAACATCGTTGTGGTCTTGATACGTAGGTAAGAACGGTTCCTGCTAGAAGACCATTGCAGCCACGTAAAACTTTCTACAACAAAGTAGAGGACGTCTAACTTGTTTTTGCAGGGCATGTTGTGATGTGATATGGTCAAGACATGATGTGATATACATTATTGTATGAGATGATCTTGTTTTGTAAAAGTTATCGGCAACTAGCAGGAGCCTTATGGTTGTCTCTTTATTGTATGAAATGCAAACGCCATGTAATTGCTTTACTTTATCACTATGCGTTAGCAATAGTTGTAGAAGCAATAGTCGACGAGACGACCACGACGCAACGATGGAGATCAAGGTGTCGAGCCGGTGGTGATGGATATCATGATGATGCTTCAGAGATGGAGATCAAAAGCACAAGATGATGATGGCCATATCATGTCACATATTTTGATTGCATGTGATGTTTATCTTTTATGCATCTTATTTTGCTTAGTACGGCGGTAGCATTATAATATGATCCCTTCACTAAATTTCAAGGTATAAGTGTTCTCCCTGAGTATGCACCATTGCGACAGTTCGTCGTGTTGAGACACCACGTGATGATCGAGTGTGATAGACTCTACGTTCACATACAACGGGTGCAAGACAGTTTTGTAGATGCGGAATACTCGGGTTAAACTTGACGAGCCTAGCATGTACAGACATGGCCTCGGAACACTGGAGACCAAAAGATCGAACCTGAATCATATAGTAGATATGATCAACATAGAGATGTTCACCATTGACGACTAGCCCATATCACGTGATGATCGGACATGGGTTAGTTGATTTGGATCACGTATCACTTATATGACTTGAGAGATGTCTATTTAAGTGGGAGTTCTTAAAGTAATTTGATTAAATGAACTTAATTTATCATGAACTTAGCCCTGATAGTTTTTGCAAATCTATGTTGTAGATCAATAGCTCGCCATTTAGCTCCCTTATTTTTTGATATGTTCCTAGAGAAAATAAGTTGAAAGATGATAGTAGCAATGATGCGAACTGTGTCCGTGATCTGAGGATTATCCTCATTGCTGCACATAAGAATTATGTCCTTGATGCACCGCTAGGTGACAGACCTATCGCAGGAGTAGATGCAGACATTATGAACGTTTGGCAAGCTCGATATTATCACTACTTAATAGTTTAGTGTGACATGCTTTACGGCTTAGAATTGGGACTTCAAAAATGTTTTGAACGCCACGGGGCATATGAGATGTTCTTGTTGGAAATATGCCCTAGAGGCAATAATAAATTGGTTATTATTATATTTCCTTGTTCATGATAATCGTTTATTATCCATGCTATAATTGTATTGATAGGAAACTCAGATACATGTGTGGGTACATAGACAACACCATGTCCCTAGTAAGCCTCTAATTGACTAGCTCGTTGATCAACAGATGGTCACGGTTTCCTGACCATGGACATTGGATGTCGTTGATAATGGGATAACATCATTAGGAGAACGATGTGATGGACAAGACCCAATCCTAAGCCTAGCACTAAAGATCGTGTAGTTCATATGCTAAAGCTTTTCTAATGTCAAGTATCATTTCCTTAGACCATGAGATTGTGCAACTCCCGGATACCGTAGGAATGCTTTGGGTGTACCAAACGTCACAAAGTAACTGGGTGGCTATAAAGGTGCACTACAGGTATCTCCAAAAGTGTCTGTTGGGTTGGCACGAATCGAGACTGGGATTGTCACTCCGGTTGACGGAGAGGTATCTCTGGGCCCACTTGGTAGGACATCATCATAATGTGCACAATGTGATCAAAGGGTTGATCACGGTATGATGTGTTACAGAACGAGTAAAAAGCATTGCCGGTAACGAGATTGAACAAGGTATCGGTATACCGACGATCGAATCTCGGGCAAGTACTATACCGCTAGAAAAAGGGAATTGTATACGGGATCGATTGAGTCCTTGACATCGTGGTTCATCCGATGAGATCATCGTGGAACCGAATGTTACCGAATGTTATCCGGGTCTACACACTTAAGGTTCGATGACGCTAGGGTTATAAAGGAAGTTTGTATGTGGTTACCGAATGTTGTTCGGAGTCCCGGATGAGATCCCGGATGTGACGAGGAGTTCCGGAATGGTCCGGAGGTAAAGATTTATATATGGGAAGTCCTGTTTTGGTCACCGGAAAGTTTCGGGTTTTATCGCTAACGTACCGGGACCACCGGGAGGGTCCCAGGGGTCCACCAATTGGGGCCACCAACCCCGGAGGGCTGCATGGGCCAAGTGTGGGAGGGGACCAGCCCCAGGTGGGCTGGTGCGCCCCCCACAAGGGGCCCAAGGCGCAGGAAGAGTGGGAAGGGGGGCAAACCCTAGGGCAGATGGGCCTTAAGGCCCACCCTGGGTGCGCCTCCCCCTTCTCCCCCTCTGGCCGCCACCCAGATGGCATCTGGGGCTGCCGCCACCCCTGGGGAGGGAACCCTAGAGGGGGCGCAGCCCCCTCCCCTCCCCCTATAAATACTTGAGTTGTGGGGCTGCCCAACACATGAGTTTCTTCCTCTATTGGCGCAGCCCTACCTCTCTTACTCCTCCTCTCCCGCGGTGCTTGGCGAAGCCCTACAGGACTACCACGCTCCTCCATCACCACCACGCCGTTGTGCTGGTGCTGGATGGAGTCTTCCTCAACCTCTCCCTCTCACCTTGCTGGAGCAAGGCATGGGAGACGTCACCGGGCTGTACGTGTGTTGAACGCGGAGGTGCCGTCCGTTCGGCACTAGGATCTCCGGTGATTTGGATCACGACGAGTACGACTCCTTCAACCCCGTTCTCTTGAACGCTTCCACTTAGCGATCTACAAGGGTATGTAGATGCACTCTCCTTCCCCTCGTTGCTGGTTTCTCCATAGATAGATCTTGGTGACACATAGGAAAATTTTGAATTTCTGCTACGTTCCCCAATAGTGGCATCATGAGCTAGGTCTATTGCGTAGATTCTTTGCACGAGTAGAACACAAAGTAGTTGTGGGCGTTGATTTTGTTCAATATGCTTACCGTTACTAGTCCAATCTTGTTTCAACGGTATTGTGGGATGAAGCGGCCCGGACCGACCTTACACGTACTCTTACGTGAGACAGGTTCCACCGACTGACATGCACTTGGTGCATAAGGTGGCTAGCGGGTGTCAGTCTCTCCCACTTTAGTCGGAACGGATTCGATGAAAACGGTCCTTATGAATGGTAAATAGCAATTGGCATATCACGTTGTGGTTTTGCGTAGGTAAGAAACGTTCTTGCTAGAAACCCATAGCAGCCACGTAAAACATGCAAACAACAATTAGACAACGTCTAACTTGTTTTTGCACGGTATGCTATGTGATGTGATATGGCCAAGAAGAATGTGATGAATATATGTGATTTATGAGATTGATCATGTTCTTGTAATAGGAATCACGACTTGCATGTCGATGAGTATGACAACCGGCAGGAGCCATAGGAGTTGTCTTTATTTATTGTATGACCTGCGTGTCATTATACAACACCATGTAATTACTTTACTTTATTGCTAACCGGTAGCCATAGTAGTAGAAGTAATAGTTGGCGAGACAACTTCATGAAGACACGATGATGGCGATCATGGTGTCATGCCAGTGACGATGATGATCATGGAGCCCCGAAGATGGAGATCAAAAGGAGCAAAATGATATTGGCCATATCATGTCACTATTTGATTGCATGTGATGTTTATCATGTTTATGCATCTTATTTGCTTAGAACGACGGTAGTAAATAAGCTGATCCCTCATTAAAATTTCAAGAAAGTGTTCCCCCTAACTGTGCACCGTTGCGAAAGTTCGTCGTTTCGAAGCACCACGTGATGATTGGGTGTGATAGATTCTTACATTCACATACAACGGGTGTAAGCCAGATTTACACACGCAAAACACTTCGGTTAACTTGACGAGCCTAGCTGTACAGACATGGCCTCAGAACACAAGAGACCGAAAGGTCGAGCATGAGTCGTATGGAGGATACGATCAACATGCAGATGTTCACCGATGATGACTAGTCCGTCTCACGTGATGATCAGACACGGCCTAGTTGACTCGGATCATGTAATCACTTAGATGACTAGAGGGATGTCTATCTGAGTGGGAGTTCATGAGATGAACTTAATTATCCTGAACATAGTCAAAAGATCTTTGCAAATTATGTCGTAAGCTCGCGCTTTAGTTCCACTATTTAGATATGTTCCTAGAGAAAATATAGTTGAAAGTTGACAGTGGCGATTATGCGGACAGTAGAAAGCTTATGTCCTTAATGCACCGCTTAGTGTGTTGAACCCCAATTGTCGTCTGTGGATGTTGCAAACATCGGACATACACGTTTTGATAACTACGTGATAGTTCAGTTAAACGGTTTAGAGTTGAGGCACCAAAGACGTTTTTCGAAACGTCGTGGAACATATGAGATGTTTCGAGGGCTGAAATTGGGATTTCAGGCTCGTGCCCACGTCAAGAGGTATAAGACCTCCGACAATTTTCTTAGCCTGCAAACTAACGGAGAAAAGCTCAATCGTTGAGATTGTGCTCAGATTGTCTGAGTGCAACAATCACTTGAATCAAGTGGGAGTTGATCTTCCAGATGAGATAGTGATGTTTCTCCAAAGTCATTGCCACCAAGCTGCTAGAGCTTCGTGATGAATTATAACATATCAGGGATAGATGATCCTTGAGGTATTCACGATGTTTGACACCGCGAAAGTAGAAATCAAGAAGGAGCATCAATTGTTGATGGTTGGTGAAACCACTAGTTTCAAGAAGGGCAAGGGCAAGAAGGGACACTTCATGAAACGGCAAATCAGTTGCTGCTCCAGTGAAGAAACCCAAGGTTGAACACAAACCCGAGACTAAGTGCTTCTGTAATAAGGGGAACAGCCACTGGAGCAGAATTACCCTAGATACTTGGTAGATAAGAAGGCTGGCAAGGTCGATAGAAGTATATTGGATATACATTATGTTAATGTGTACTTTACTAGTACTCCTAGTAGCACCAGGGTATTAGATACCGGTTCGGTTGCTAAGTGTTAGTAACTCAAAATAAAAGCTACGAAATAAACGGAGACTAGCTAAAGGTGAGCTGACGATACGTGTTGGAAGTGTTTCCAAGGTTGATGTGATCAAGCATCGCACACTCCCTCTACCATCGAGATTGGTGTTAAACCTAAATAATTGTTATTGGTGTTTGCGTTGAGCATAGACATGATTGGATTATGTCTGTCGCAATATGGTTGTTCATTTAAGGAGAATAATGGTTACTCTGTTTATTTGAATAATACCTTCAATGGTCTAGCACCTAAAAGGAATGGTTTATTGAATCTCGATCGTAGTGATACACATTTTCATGCCAAAAAGGATATAATATAGTAATGATAGTACCACTTACTTGTGGCACTGCCATGTAAGTCATATTCGTGTAAAACGCATGATGAAGCTCCATGTTGATGGATCTTTGGACTCACTCGTTTTTGAAAAGTTTGAGACATACAAATCATGTCTATTGGTGTGTACGCATGAAGAAACTCCATGCAGATGGATCGTTCGGACTCACTTGATTTTGAATCACTTGAGATTTGCAAATCATACCACATAGGCAAGATGACTGAAAAGCCTCGGTTTCAGTAAGATGGAACAAGATAGCAACTTGTTGGAAGTAACACACTTTGATGTGTGTAGTCCAATGAGTGCTGAGGCATGCAGTGAATATCGTTATGTTTTACTTCACAGATGATTTAAGTAGATACTATATATTTACTTGATGAAACACAAGTCTGAATTATTGAATGGTTCAAGTAATTTCAGAGTGAAGTTGAAGGTCATTGTGACAAGAGGATAAAATGTCTATGATATGATCATAGAGATGAGTATCTGAGTTACGAGCTTTGGCACACAATTAAGACATTGTGGAAATTGTTTCACAATTAATACCGCCTGGAACACCATAGTGTGATGGTGTGTCCGAACATCATAGTTGCACCCTATTGGATATGGTGCGTACCATGATATCTCTTATTGAATTACCACTATCGTTCATGGGTTAGGCATTAGAGACAAGCGCACTCACTTTAATAGGGCACCACGTAATTCCGTTGAGACGACACCGAACTATGGTTTGGAGAAACCTAAGTTGTTGTTTCTTAAAAGTTTGGGGCTGCGGCGCTTATGTGAAAAAGTTTCAAGTTGATAAGCTCAAACCCAAAGCGGATAAAATGCATCTTCATAGGACACCCAAAACAGTTGGGTATACCTCCTAATTCAGATCCGAAAGCAATAGGGATTGTTTCTTGAATCGGGTCCTTTCTCGAGGAAAAGTTTGTCTCGGAAAGTTGAGTGGGAGGATGGTGGAGACTTGATGAGGTTATTGAACCATCACTTCAACTAGTGTGCAGCAGGACACAGGAAGTTGTTCCCGTGACGCCTACACTAATTGAAGTAGAATCTTATGATAGTGATCATGAAGTTTCGGATCAAGTTACTACCGTACCTCGTAGGGTGACAAGGATGCGTACTACTTCAGAGCGGTACGCAATCCTGTCTTAGAGGTCATGTTGCTAGACAACAATGAACCTACGAGCTATGGAGAAGCGATGGTGGGCCCAGATTCCGACGAATGGCTCAAGGCCATAAAATCCGAGAAAGGATCCATGACTTTGGAAGAACTACTTGATGGTCGTAAGGCTATTGGGTACAGATGGATTTTAGAAGAAGGCAGACAATGATGGTAAGTATCACCATTAAGAAAGCTCGACTTGTCGTTAAGATGTTTTCCGACAAGTTCAAGGAGTTGACTACGATGAGACTTTCTCACTCGTAGCGATGCTAAGAATATGTTGGGATTATATTAGCAATTACTGTATGATTTATGAAATCTTGCAGATAGGATGTCAAAACATTGTTTCCTCGACGTTATACTTGAGGAAAGGTTGTATGTGATACAACCAGAAGGTTTTGTCAATCCTGAAAGACGCTAATAAGTATGCAAAGCTCCAACAATCCTTCTTAGGACTGGAGTAAGCATCTCGGAGTTGGAATGTACGCTTTGATGAGATTATCAAAGATTTTGGGTTTATACAAAGTTTGTGAGAAACTTTTATTTCCAAAGAAGTGAGTGGGAGCACTATAGAATTTCTGATGAGTATATGTTGTTGACATATTTTCAGAAATGATGTAGAATTTCTGGAAAGCATATAGGGTTATTTTAAAAGTGTTTTTCAATGGAGAACCTGGATTAAGCTACTTGAACATTGAGCATCAAGATCTATGAGGATAGATCAAAAACGCTAAATGGTACTTTCAAATGAGCACATACCTTGACATGATCTTGAAGGTGTTCAAGATGGATCAGTCAAAGAAGGAGTTCTTGCCTGAGTTGTAAGGTATGAAGTTAAGAGTTAAAGCTCGACCACGGCAGAAGAGAGAGAAAGGACGAAGGTCGTCCCCTATGCTTCAGACGTAGGCTCTATAGTATGCTATGCTGTGTACCGCACCGGAAGGGTGCCTTGCCATGAGTTAGTCAAGGGGTACAAGAATGATCCAGGAATAGATCATTGGACAGCGGTCAAAATTGTCCTTGGAGTAAATAAAGGACATGTTTCTCGATTATGAAGGTGATAAAGAGTTCGGCATAAAGGGTTACGTCGATGCAAGCTTTAACACCTATCCGAATGGCTCTGAGTAGCAAACTGGATACGTATAGTGGAGCAACCATTTTGGAATAGCTCCAAGTGGAGCGTGGAAGCAGCATGACATAGAGAATTGCGAAATACATACGGATATGAATGTTACATACCCGTTGACTAAAACCTCTCTCACAAGCAAAACATGATCAAACCCCAGAACTCATTGAGTCTTAATCACATGGTGATGTGAACTAGTTTAGTGACACTAGTAAACTCTTTGGATGTTGGTCACATGGCGATGTGACCTATCAGTGTTAATCACATGGCGATGTGAACTAGATTATTGACTCTAGTGCAAGTGGGAGACTGTTGGAAATATGCCCTAGAGGCAATAATAAAGTGGTTATTATTATATTTCCTTGTTCATGATAATTTTTTATTATCCATGCTATAATTGTATTGATAGGAAACTCAGATACATGTGTGGGTACATAGACAACACCATGTGCCTAATAAGCCTCTAATTGACTAGCTCGTTGATCAACATATGGTCACGGTTTCCTAACCATGGACATTGGATGTCGTTGATAATGGGATCACATCATTAGGAGAATGATGTGATGGACAAGACCCAATCCTAAGCCTAGCACTAAAGATCGTGTAGTTCGTATGTTAAAGCTTTTCTAATGTCAAGTATCATTTCCTTAGACCATGAGATTGTGCAACTCCCGGATACCGTAGGAATGCTTTGGGTGTACCAAACGTCACAACGTAACTGGGTGGCTATAAAGGTGCACTACAGGTATCTCCGAAAGTGTCTGTTGGGTTGGCACAAATCGAGACTGGGATTTGTCACTCCGGTTGACGGAGAGGTATCTCTGGGCCCACTCGGTAGGACATCATCATAATGTGCAAAATGTGATCAAAGGGTTGATCACGGGATGATGTGTTACGGAATCAGTAAAGAGACTTGCCGGTAACGAGATTGAACAAGGTATCGGTATACCGACGATCGAATCTCGGGCAAGTACTATACCGCTAGACAAAGGGAATTGTATACGGGATCGATTGAGTCCTTGACATCGTGGTTCATCTGATGAGATCATCGTGGAACATGTGGGAGCCAACATGGGTATCCAGGTCCCGCTGTTCGTTATTGACCGGAGAACGTCTCGGTCATGTCTGCATGGTTCCCGAACCCGTAGGGTCTACACACTTAAGGTTCGATGACGCTAGGGTTATAAAGGAAGTTTGTATGTGGTTACCGAATGTTGTTCGGAGTCCCGGATGTGATCCCGGACGTCACGAGGAGTTCCGGAATGGTCCGGAGGTAAAGATTTATATACGGGAAGTCCTGTTTTGGTCACCGAAAAAGTTTTGGGTTTTATCGGTAACATACCGGGACCACCGGGAGGGTCCCGGGGGTCCACCAAGTGGGGCCACCAACCCCGGAGGGCTGCATGGGCCAAGTGTGGGAGGGGACCAGCCCCAGGTGGGCTGGTGCGCCCCCCACAAGGGGCCCAAGGCGCAGGAAGAGTGGGAAGGGGGGCAAACCCTAGGGCAGATGGGCCTTAAGGCCCACCCTGGGTGCGCCTCCCCCTTCTCCCCCTCTGGCCGCCACCCAGATGGCATCTGGGGCTGCCGCCACCCCTGGGGAGGGAACCCTAGAGGGGGCGCAGCCCCCTCCCCTCCCCCTATAAATACTTGAGTTGTGGGGGCTGCCCAACACATGAGTTTCTTCCTCTATTCGCGCAGCCCTACCTCTCTTACTCCTCTCCCGCGGTGCTTGGCGAAGCCCTACAGGACTACCACGCTCCTCCGTCACCACCACGCCGTTGTGCTGCTGCTGGATGGAGTCTTCCTCAACCTCTCCCTCTCACCTCGCGGGATCAAGGCATGGGAGACGTCACCGGGCTGTACGTGTGTTGAACACGGAGGTGCCGTCCGTTCGGCACTAGGATCTCCGGTGATTTGGATCACGACGAGTATGACTCCTTCAACCCCGTTCTCTTGAACGCTTCCGCTTAGCGATCTACAAGGGTATGTAGATGTACTCTCCTTCCCCTCGTTGCTGGTTTCTCCATAGATAGATCTTGGTGACACATAGGAAAATTTTGAATTTCTGCTACGTTCCCCAACAGTTCTAAGAGCTGAAATTGGTATTTCAGACTCATGCCCGTGTCGAGAGGCATGAGACCTCTGACAAGTACTTTGCCTACTAGATGGAGGAGAATGGATCAGCCATTGAGCATGTGCTCAGAATGTCTCAGTACTACTACGCTTGAATCAAGTGGGAATTAATCTTCTAGATAAGATAGTGATTGACAAGAGTTCTCTAGTCACTATCACCAAGCTACTAGAACTTCATGATGAACTATAATGTGCAAGGGATGATGAAAACAATTCTCGAGCTCTTCGCGATGCTAAAATCGTTGAAGGTAGAAATCAAGAAAGAGCATCAAGTGTTGATGGTTAACAAAACCACTAGCTTCAAGAAAAAGGGTAAGGGACAGAAAGGGAACTTCAAGAAGAACAGCAAACAAGTTGCCGCTCCCATGAAGAAGCCCAAAGCTAGACCCAAGCCTGAAACTGAGTGCTTCTACTACAAAGGAAATGGTCACTGGAAGCGAAACTACCCAGAATACTTGGCGGATAAGAAGGATGGCAAATTGAACAAAGGTATATTTGATATACATGTTATTGATGTGTACTTTACTAGTCTTCATAGTTTCCCCTGGGTATTTGATACCAGTTCGGTTGCTAAGATTAGTAACTCGAAATAGGAGTTGCAAAATGAACAAAGAGTAGTTAAGGGCGAGGTGACAATGTGTGTTGGAAGTTATTCCAAGGTTGATAAGATTGCTACGTCTTGAGCTTGCATTGGTTTTCCTTGAAGAGGAAAGGGTGATGCAGCAATAGTAGCGTAAGTATTTCCCTCAGTTTTTGAGAACCAAGGTATCAATCCTGCACCTACACAAAAGTCCCAACCGCTACTCAAAAGTCGCACGCACCTACACAAACAAACAAAGAACTCGCAACCAACGCAATAAAGGGGTTGTTAATCCCTTCACGGCCACTTGCGAAAGTGAGATCTGATAGAGATAGTATGATAAGATAAATATATTTTTGTTATTTTATAATATAGATGCAAAATGTAAAGATGCAAATAAAAGTAGATTGAAAGCTTATATGATAAACGATAGACCCGGGGGCCATAGGTTTCACTAGTGGCTTCTCTCAATATAGCATAAGTATTACGGTGGGTGAACAAATTACTGTGAAGAAATTGATAGAAAAGTGAATAATTATGAGATTATCTAGGCATGATCATGTATATAGGCATCACGTCCGTGACAAGTAGACCGACTCCTGCCTGCATCTACTACTATTACTCCACACATCGACCGCTATCTAGCATGCATCTAGAGTATTAAGTTCATACAGAGTAACGCATTAAGAAAGATGACATGATGTAGAGGGATAAACTCATGCAATATGATATAAACCCCATCTTTTTATCCTCGATGGCAACAATACAATACGTGCCTTGCAACCCTTTTTGTCACTGGGTAAGGACACCGCAAGATCGAACCCAAAGCTAAGCACTTCTCCCATGGCAAGAAAGATCAATCTAGTAGGCCAAATCAAACTGATAATTCGAAGAGACTTGCAAAGATAACTCAATCATACATAAAGGAATTCAAAGAAGATTCGAATATTTCTCATAGATAAACTTGATCATAATCGCACAATTCATTGGATCTCGACAAACACACCGCAAAAGGAGTTTAAATTGAATAGATCTCCACAAGAGAGGGGGAGAACATTGTATTGAGATCCAAAAAGAGAGAACAAGCCAACTAGCTAATAACTATGGACCCGAAGGTCTGTGGTAAACTACTCACAACTAATCGGAGGGGCTATGGTGTTGATGTAGAAGCCCTCCGTGGTCGATTCCCCCTCCGGCAGAGCGTCGGTGAAGGCTCCAAGATGGGATCTCGTGGATACAGAAGGTTACGGTGATGGAAATTGTGTTTCGGTGGCTCCCTGGATGTTTTCGTGGTACGTAGGTATATATAGGAGGAAGAAGTACGTCGGTGGCCGCTCGAGGGGCCCAGGAGACAGGGGGCGCGCCTAGTAGGGGTGGGCGCGCCCTCCTATATCCTGGCCGCCTCGATTGCTTCTTGACTTGCACTCCAAGTTCTCTGGATCACGTTCGTTCCAAAAATCACGCTCCCGAAGGTTTCATTCGGTTTGGACTCCGTTTGATATTCCTTTTCTTCAAAATACTGAAATAGGCAAAAAAACAGCAATATGGGCTGGGCCTCCGGTTAGTAGGTTAGTCCCAAAAAATGATATAAATGTGTAAAATAAAGCCCATAAACATCCAAAAGGGGTAATATAATAGCATGGAACAATCAAAAATTATAGATACGTTGGAGATATCAAGCATCCCCAAGCTTAATTCCTACTCGTCCTCGAGTAGGTAAATGATAAAAATAGAATTTTTGATGTGGAATGCTACCTAGCATAATTCTCAATGTAATTTTCTTTATTGTGGCATGATTGTTCAGATCCAAATGATTCAAGATAAAAGCTTATAAAATAGAAAAATAATAATACTTCAAAGCATACTAACAAATAATCATGTCCTATCAAAATAGCATAGCCAAAGAAAGCTTATCCCTACAAAATCATATAGTTAGGCCATGCTTCATTTTCCTGACACAAAATACTCCCATCACGTACAACCCCGATGACGAGCCGAGCAATTGGTTCATACTTTTTAACGCGCTTCAACTTTTTTCAACTCTTACGCAATACATGAGCACAAGCCATGGACATAGCACGATGGTGGTATATGGTGGTGGTTGTAAGGTCAAAAAGGGAGAAGATAGTCTCACATCAACTAGGCGTATCAACGGGCTATGGAGATGCCCATTAATAGATATCAATGTGAGTGAGTAGGGATTGCCATGCAATGGATGCAGTAGAGCTATAAATGTATGAAAGCTCAACAAAAGAAACTAAGTGGGTGTGCATCCAACTTGCTTTCTGACGAAGACCTAGGGCATTTTGAGGAAGCCCATCATTGGAATATACAAGCCAAGTTCTATAATGAAAAATTCCCACTAGTATATGAAAGTGACAACATAGGAGACTCTCTATTATGAAGATCATGGTGCTACTTTGAAGCACAAGTGTGGAAAAGAGATAATAGCAATTGTCCCTTCTCTCTTTTTCTCTCATTTTTTTCTTTTCTTTTTTCTTTTCTTTTTTCTTTTCTTTTTTTTCTTTGGCCTTTTTCTTTTTTTGGCCTTTCTCTTCTTTTTTTGTAAAGTCCGAAGTCTCATCCCGACTTGTGGGGGAATCATAGTCTTCATCATCCTTTCCTCACTGGGACAATTCTCTAATAATGAAATCATCACACTTTTATTGATTTACAACTCAAGAATTACAACTCAAAGATAGAACAAGATATGACTCTATATGAATGCCTCCGGCGGTGTACCGGGATATGCAATGAATCAAGAGCGACATGTATGAAAATTATGAAGGTGGTTTTGCCACAAATACGATGTCAACTACATGATCATGCAAACAGCAATATGACAATGATGGAGTGTGTCATAATAAACGGAACGGTGGAAAGTTGCATGGCAATATATCTTGGAATGGCTATGGAAATGCCATAATAGGTAGGTATGGTGGCTGTTTTGAGGAAGGTAAATAATGGGTACATGCTACCGGCGAAAGTTGCGCGGTATAATAGAAGCTAGCTAAGTGGAAGGATGAGTGTGCGTATATCCATGGACTCACATTAGTCATAAAGAACTCATATACTTATTGCAAAAGTCTACTTAGCCCTCGAAGCAAAGTACTACTACGCATGCCCCTAGAGGGATAGATTGGTAGGAAAAGACCATTGCTCGTCCCCGACTGCCACTCATAAGGAAGACACTCACAAGAGCACCTCATGCAACAAATTTGTCACACAACTTTTACCACACGTGCATGCTACGGGACTTGCCAACTTCAACAAAAGTATTTTTCAAGTTCATAATTACCCACTAACATGACTCTAACATTACTACCTTTATATCTCAAAACAATTATCAAGCATCAAATTGATCCTAGTGTTTAATGCACTTTCTATGATAGTTTTTATTATACCCAACTTGATGCTCATCATTCTAGGACCAAATTGATAACCATAGCAAATACCATGCTGTTCTAAGATACTCTCAAAATAATATAAGTGAAGCATGAGAGACTAGCAATTTCTATAAAATAAAGCCACCGTCGTGCTCTAAAAGATATAAGTGAAGCACTAGAGCAAAAACTATCTAGCTCAAAAGATATAAGTGAAGCACATAGCATATTCTAATAAATTCTAATCAAGTAGGCTTCTCCCAAAAGGTGTGTACAGCAAGGATGATTGTGGTAAACTAAAAAGAAAAGACTAATATAATACACGATGCTCCAAGCAAAACAGATATCATGTGGCGAATAAAAATATAGCTCCAAGTAAAGTTACCAATGAACGAAGACGAAAGAGGGGATGCCTTCCGGGGGCATCCCCAAGCTTAGTATTTTGGCTATTCTTGAATACATTGGGGTCACTTTGGCATCCCCAATCTTAGGCTCTTGCCACTCCTTATTCCATAGTCCATCAAAGCTTTACCCAAAACTTGTAAACTTCACAACACAAAACTCAACAGGAAATCTCATAAGCTCCGTTAGTGAAAGAAAACAAAACCACCACATAAGGTACTGCAATGAACTCATTATTTATTTATTTTGGTGTTAAACCTACTGTATTCCAAGTTCTCTATGGTTCATACCCTTACATACTAGCCATAGATGCATCAAAATAAGCAAACAACACACGAAAGGCAGAATCTGAACAGTCTATAGCAATCTGTAACTAACGCAAACTTCTGGAACTCTAAAAATCCTAAAAAAATAGGAAGTCCTGGAAAATTTGTTTATTGATCATCAGAAAAAAGAATCAATGCAAAATCACGTTTCCGTGATTTATTGAATTTTTTCTCATGAGCGCAAAGTTTCTGTTTTTCAGCAGAATCAAATCAACTATCATCATAGGTTATCCTATAGGTTCTACTTGGCACAAACACTAATTAAAGCATGAAAACACATCTAAACAGAAAGTATAAGCAAAATTTATTACTAAACAGGAACAAAAACAAAAAACACAAAGAAAATTGGGTTGCCTCCCAACTAGCGCTATCGTTTAACGCCCCTAGCTAGGCATAAAAGCGAAGATAGATCTAAGTAGTGCCATCTTTGGCACTTAATTCATAAGGTAATTTGAATTTATTTCTTGGAAAGTTCTCCATGCCTTTCTTTAATGGAAATTGGAATCTAATATTCCCTTCCTTCATATCAATAATCGCACCAATCATTCTAAGGAAAGGTCTACCAAGAATAATAGGGCAAGAAAGATTGCAATCTATATCAAGAACGATAAAATCTACGGACACCAAATTTCCATTTGCAACAATGAGAACATCATTGATACTTCCCATTGGCTTTTTAATGGTGGAATCTGCCAGGTGCAAATTTAAAGAACAATCATCAAGATCATGGAAACCTAGAATATCACATAAAGTTTTCGGAATCGTGGAAACAATAGCACCCAAATCACACAAAGCAAAACACTCATGATCTTTAATTCTAATCTTTATAGTAGGTTCCCACTCATCATTAAGTTTTCTAGGTATAGAAACTTCCAAATTAAGTTTTTCATCATAAGATTGCATCAAGGCATCAATGATATGTTTGGTAAAAGCTTTATTTTGACTATAAGCATGAGGATAATTAACAACAGATTGCAACAAGGAAATACAACCTTCTAAAGAACAATTATCATAATCAAATTCCTTGAAATCCGAGATAGTGGGTTCAATACTATTTAAAGTCATGACCTCTCCAATCCCACTTTTACCAAATTTAGCATCAAGATCTAAAAACTCCGAATTCTTGGGACACCTTCTAAATAAAGTTGACTCATCTCCAGTCCCATTATTATCAAGATTCATATTGCAAAACAAAGATCTAATAGGGGACACACCAATAACTTTAAGATCTTCATCATTATTTTCATGGAAACTAGAAGAACATGCCTTTCCAAAGCAATCTTTCTTAGCACGCAATCTAGCGGTTCTTTCCTTGCACTCATCAATGGAAATTCTCATGCCTTTGAGAGACTCATTGATATCATGCTTAGGAGGATTAGATTTAAGTTTAAGAGAATCAACATCAAGCGAAAGTCTATCAACGTTCCTAGCCAAATCATCAACTTTGAGCAATTTTTCTTCAAGCAAAGCATTAAAATTCTTTTGAGAAATCATAAATTCTTTCACACTATTCTCAAAATCAGAGGACATCTTATTAAAATTACCATTAGAATTATTGTAGGAATTTCCATAATTATTATAGGAATTACTACGGAACGGTCTAGAATTAAAGTTTCCTCTATAAGCATTGTTTCCAAAACTATTCCTACCAACAAAATTCACATCCATAGATTCATTATTATTCTCAATCAAAGTAGACAAAGGCATATCATTGGGATCAAGAGGAGTATTTTTAGTAGCAAACAACTTCATAAGTTCATCCATCTTTCCACTCAAAACATTGATTTCTTCTATAGCATGCACTTTTTTACTAGAAGATCTTTCAGTGAGCCATTGAGAATAATTAGCCATAATATTATCAAGAAGTTTTGTAGCATCTCCTAACGTGATTTCCATAAACGTGCCTCCCGCGGCCGAGTCTGAAAGATTTCTAGAAGCAAAGTTCAAACCGGCATAAATTTTTTGTATGATCATCCATAAATTCAAACCATGAGTAGGGCAATTGCAAATCATCAATTTCATTCTTTCCCAAGATTGGGCAACATGCTCATGATCAAGTTGTTTAAAATTCATAATGTCGTTCCTAAGAGTGATAATCTTAGCGGGAGGAAAATACTTAGAGATAAAAGCATCTTTGCACTTGTTCCAAGAACCAATACTATTTTTAGGCAAAGATGAAAACCAAACTTTGGCACGATCTCTAAGAGAAAACGGAAATAACTTCAGTTTAACAATATCATTATCCGTATCTTTCTTCTTTTTCATATCAAACGAAGTTGTTTAGATGAGTAGCGACATCTTCACTAGGAAGGCCGGCGAATTGATCTTTCATATTGTCACACCCTAGCTAGTCATGCATTAGAGTGTTGCATCATGTTTATTTTTGCATCAGAAACCTGAAACGGGGATGACAGAACCCCCAGTCCCCTCTGAAACCAATTAGGGTTTACTAAAAACTTTTCCAATGAACCTGAAATGCCCTTCTAAAATGCCCATCATTTTTGTCTTGGTTCAGAACCTCTGCCAAAAGTGATGCACATTTTCCTAGGCCATCTTAGGGTTTGTGAATTAAATCATAAATATTTGAATTTGGGCATTTAAAATTATATAAAATATTTAAATGCACAAATATCTCCAAACTAAAATGTTTCATGTTGGAAATAACCCAACTATGGACCAGGAGTAGTTTGGTGATTTTAGGAGTTGCCTAAGTATTTTTATTAATTCAACAAAGTTGCAGAAGTATTAAAAAAACAGAAAACAGAGAAAATAGAAAAACTTACCTGACGCCAGCTCCCGGCCCACCTGCCGGCCCAGCCCAGCGCCGCTCCAGCGAGCTGCTTGCCGGCCAGGTAGGCAGGCAGGTGCCCGACGGCGACCGCAGCGTGCGCCACGCACCTGCTCGCCGCCTCGCCACTCCCCTCGCCCGCTGACGTCGTGGATCACCCTCCCTCTCTCCCCCGAACCCCCCAGACACCCCCTCTCCTCTCCAGCTCCTCCCCCTCTCGCTCCCCCGCCATGACCGACGCCACCACCACCGTGCCTACGTCGTAGCCGTGCTCCCCGCTGCCCGTGCGTCCTCTCGTCGTGTCCAGGAGCTCCGCCGCTGTCCACTTCATCGAGCAAGCCGAGCCCCGAGCGCTCGCAACGCCCGAGTCCACCGCAACGACCTCGCCCGAACCGCCGCCGCCGGAGATCCCCTTCAACGCCGTCGTCGCTCCGGTCCATCCCCGGCCGCAGCAAGGGCTTCGTCGCACTCACTGTGAGCTTAGCCATCTCCCCCCCTTCTTTTCTTGCTCCCGAGCCGTGTAGCGACCTCCCGGAGCTCAACCGCACCCACCGCCGTGGAGCTCGTCGCCGACGTGCTCCCGATCACCCTCCGACCACTCCATGGTGTCCATCATGCTCACCGCGTCATGTAGCACCTAACTAGCTACTCCCCGTACCTCACCGACCCCTCTTGCGTCAAGTTCGACTTCGGCTGAACCCCGGTGGCCGCCAAAGTCGTCGCCGGCGCCAACTCCGGCCACCCCGACCCCAACGGACTCCACCAAGAGCTGCGGCTCGTCCTTAGCTCCACTCCGATGGTCTCCGCGACCCATTTGGTGGCCGAAACGGCCAAAACCACTTCCGCCGCCGCGTCGGGCTCGCCGGCGGCTAAACGCCGGTGCAGCCGACCCGGGTTTGACCACGGGTGGGCCCTGGTTGACTCCCTGAGTCAATGACAGGTGGGGCCCAGCCCTGTTAATTAAACAGGTTTAGTTTTATTTAAACTTTAATTAAATTAATCACACTGACACGCGGGACCCACTGTCAGGTTTGACCCGGACGTGTCCCGTTGACCTGCTGATGTCACACTGACGTCACGCTGACGCAGTAATTGTTTTTCTGGATTTAATCTAATATAGGAAATTCCAGAATATAGTTTAAACTTTAAAAATTCATAACTTTTATTCTGTAACTCCAAATCAGACAAATTATATATGAAAAATGATCAAAAAAATCCAATCTATCCATCTGTACTATTTTCACGCATGATTAAACAAGTTAACCTGATGTTTAATGCAGAACAAGGAAAAACACTTTAAAGGGCCATGTTTGAGTTTGAAATTTGAATCTTTGATTCAAATTGGTTCAAACCCTTCTGGTCTTAGTTGCATTAGCCCAACACACTCATATTGCTATATTTCATGCATGCATCATATTGTTGCACATTGTTTGGTGATGGTTGTGTATCGGTGTTCTATGCGGCAGGATCTGCCTCCAAGGAGTACCGTGATTACCCTAACGAAGAACCGTATCAGTGCATCGAACCATCAGGCAAGCAACCAACCATTTGATCATATCGATACAATCCCATGTTCTCGCTCCTGCTCTCTTTTACTGCATTAAGACAATGCGTTTCAAACTGCTATGTGCTACGGTAGTTGAACCCACTTCCTCTGCATGACCTGTCATTGCCACAGTAACTAGATGAAACCCACTAGCATGTGTAGGAGTTGATTGAGCCATATGTATGTGTTGTTCCTACCTTGCTATGCCTGCTATGCTTAGAGTCGTGTCAGGTCTGGTTCATCTGGGTGATGGGCTAGAGTGAAATGATTATGTCGGTAATGAGAGTGGTGTGGTGAACACGATTTGGTAAAGGTATCGATGAGAGGCCATGTAGGAGTACATGGTGGGTTGTTTCATTGAAGCCGACCTTAAGCACTGAGATCTGTATGTGTGATTTAAGATACAGTTACTACCATGCATTGGGCCCTGAAATATGACCCCGCTCGACTTCTTATTCACCCTAGTCCTCTGTCCATGAGTTGCAAGTAGTTTCTGGTGTTTGTAGCCTACTGGAGGGCGTGGACAGCGCTGACCGTAGGGGTGGGCTGTGATGCAGTAGGTACGTGGCCGGGTGTACCGAATACCCGTTAGGTATCTCGGGAACCCTGTTCACATCATTCGGGGCCGTATGGGAAACCTCGGCCGGACTCCCTGCGGATGGAACCTGGATAGGCGATAAACCTGGACTAGAGACTTAGGTGTTTAGGTAGGTCGTGGTCTACACCCACGTCGGCTTTCGCTTGAAGTCTGCCGAGCACATATCGTGTGCAGACGCTAAGTGGTGGAAACATGTATGAAGAAGTACACCCCTGCAGGGTTATAATGATCTATTCGAATAGCCGCGTCCGCGGTAAAGGACTACTTGGTTGCCTATACAGTTCATAGACAAGTAAATGGAAACTACTAAAAGCCTCAAGATAAGTGTGAGTGCCGAGGATGGCTCTTCCGTAGGAAGACGGAGGTGGATCCTCGGTAGTGTATTGAAGTGGTGAGTAGTGGACTCGTGTACGCAAAACCATTTCAAGTTGGAGTCTCGTAGGTTAGCCTAGCCAAGAGTCAAAGCTGGCTTGCTGCAACAACTCCACCAACCCTTCTTGATAATGTGCATGTATGTAGGATTTGATGTAAGTCTTGCTGAGTACCTTTGTACTCATGTTGCTATAATCTACATTTTTACAGAAGATGCTGCAACCCCTTCTGATGGGTTCTACGTAGACGTTGACATCACTGAGTAGGCTAAGGCCCAGGTGGTGATCCTGAGCTTGTGAAGGACCACGTAGTATAGCTAGGCTTTCCAAGCCTCTTTTATTTTACTAGTTGTCTGTACCCAGACAAGCTACTTCCGCTGCTGGTTTGTATGACTGTATGACTTGAATGCTGGGTCGTGTGACCCGTACCTATGTGTATGTTATGTATGGCTCCCGGAGCCTTAAATAAAGTACTTGTGTCGTAGAGTCATGTTGTGATGCCATGTTGTATTTGCACATATCGAGCATATTGTGTGTATGTTAATGAAATGCTTGGTATGTGTGGGATCTGACTATCTAGTTGTTTATCTTTAGTAGCCTCTCTTACCGGGAAATGTCTCCTAGTGTTACCGCTGAGCCATGGTAGCTTGCTACTGCTCTGGAACACTTAGGCTGGCCGGCATGTGTCCTTCTTCGTTCCGGTGTCTGTCCCTTCGGGGAAATGTCACGCATTGAGTACCGGAGTCCTGTTAGCCCGCTACAGCCCGGTCTACTGGAGTCCTGCTAGCCCAGTGCTACAGCCCGGACCCACTTGCTGATGACCGACACGTTCGAAGCTGGGTCATGGATGCCTGTCCCTGTAAGCCTGTGCCACTTTGGATTTACGACTAGTCATGTCAGCCCGGGCTCCTTATCATATGGATGCTAGCGACACTATCATATACGTGAGCCAAAAGGCGCAAACGGTCCCGGGCAAAGGTAAGGCGACACCCGTGGGAATACCATGCGTGAGGCCGCAAAGTGATATGAGGTGTTACAAGCTAGATCGATGTGACATCGAGTCGGGGTCCTGACAGCGTTGGCATCAGAGCCGGACTGCCTGTAGGTTCTCCAAGCCAAACTGGTCGATGTTGAGTCTAGAAATTCTTTAGTTATATGTAGGGGAATTGTTTGTGGGTTGGAACATAAGGCTCTTTTTACTCCTTTATCTTATGACATTCTGATCTGAGTCAGTCTATTCTTCCACCGGGGGTTAAGGAATTAGGATCTATTCTCTCTATCAGGATCACGTGTTACTAATCAGTAGTACCTTATAGGTTTGATGAATACAAGCCTAGTTCAGTTCTACTACCACATTATGTTGCTAGGATGGACTCAGAATTTGATATGATGATGTTGAGTGTGTATGAAATCCTTTGTCAAATGTCTCAAAATCCTTCTTGAGCATTTACAGTTGTTATGCTGCCGAAATTTTGCTAGAAATTCTAATGCCTTTGCATTATGGTTGTGCTTTCAGATGGCCACTCGCGACCTCAATCAAGTGGTTCGCCTGACTCGATGCCTAGATGTACCCGGCCATACCACCATGTTGGTCAGGGTAATGACTGAGGCTGGATACCGTTGGTATCCTGAGTACACGGTCGAAGAGCAATTTCGGGACTTTAATCAAAGCCAGTATCTCTGAACTGTCAGGATATTTCCATCTTATCCTGGATCCACCGAGCCCCTTCACTGCTCCTATGGACTTGGGGTTACTATTGAGATGGCTGTGCAGGACGCCGCCTACTCTATGATGACCATCATGCGAGTCAGGTCTGGCCTATTTCGGGACTCTGATTTCCGGTATATGCCAGGATCACTTCCGGGAGCACAAGGGTATCTCCAGGCCATCTATGCTGACCCCACTCAGGAGGATTCACGGACTCGCACCACTGCTGAGATGCTTGAGGATAAGGACCGTGAAAATCGGGCCTTGAGGCTAGAGCTTTTCAATACCCGTGCTGACCATTGGGCCACGTTGACTCGGTTTGCACCGGCGGTGCAAGCTGGATATTCGGATATGCACGATCTCTATCCTGTGAGATCTGCTCTGCCAGACGTGATGGGTTGGCGTGATGTAGGAGGCATCACCCCACCTCGCGGTCCCCGCAGGCCACCGTCTGTTGGTCCAAGACCTCATCCTAGTCCCTATGGTCCACAAGCTCCGCGAGATCGTCTGTTTCCGGATGATCATGTTGAGCTTCCAGGCTATGGAGGTGATTTCTACGAGGACTACTACGGATCGGTCTGAGTTAGTGGTAGTATCACTAGTTCGTACTAGCTGTGGGATATGACCTAGTTTGTACCGCTTCCGGAGATGTAGAAAAATAATGTATAGGAGCTTGGGATGCCTCCGATGAGATGTAATCCTCTTTTCACCGCAATAGTACCTTGTTTGGTCTTGTACTAAACCTTGTATGGTGTGTATGACGATGGAATAAAAGAAGCAGTTTCTGTATTTACCATGTCATACGGATGATCATCTCGCATTCCGAGTTATTCCTTACATTCTGTATTCTATGTCGGAATTTTATCATTCTGACTAAATCATTGTCTTGTTTACCTAGGATGGTCAACACGCGCACTAACCCTGCTCCTCAAGAGAAGGCCGAAGGCAGTGAAGTCAGGAATGCAAATCTGCCTCATCCTCCTTCCCTAGCCGAGGTTATGATGGAAGCTGAGAGAAATAAGCGGGAGACCAACCGTTTGTTGGAGCGTATTGAACAGAACACAGCACACCATCAGAGGACTAACGTGGTGTCACTCAGTGACTTCATCAAGTTACATCCACCCACGTTCCACCACTCCGTCGAGCCTCTCGACGCTGATGACTGGCTTCGCAGTATTTCTCACAAACTGCGTTCCGCGCTAGTAGCTGAGGCTGACAAGGTCACCTTTGCTGCATATCATCTTGAAGGCCCCGCCAGTCTATGGTGGGAGAATTATGGAGCTATGCGCCCAGCGGGCCATGTCACTACCTGGGCTGAATTCAGCGAGGCTTTCCGTGAACATCACATTCCGGAGGGTCTCATGGACCGTAAACGTGAGGAATTTTGCAATTTCACCCAAGGCCGACTCTCTGTGGATGCTTACAGCAGGGAGTTTGGCAACCTCGCACGATATGCCACTGAGGAAGTTTCTACCGATGCCAAGAAGCAAGCAAGGTTCCGTAAGGGGCTTAGTCCTGAGCTTCGCCGCGACCTCCGTCTGCATGAGTGCACATCCTTTCAGAAACTTGTTAACAAGGCCATCAGTGCTGAGACTGGTCAGACTGATTATGACGCAACACGCAAGCATGGCCGTGACATGGGCTCCTCATCCGGTGCTGGTCCTCAGAAGCGCCGCGTGTGGGTGCCTAACACCGCCCTGCCACCCAGGTTCACACCGAGGCCATCCTTCCAGGCGCCTCGCCCCGTTCAACAGTCTGCACCAGCCAAGCCCTATGGTGGTCCAACCAATAGTGCTCCTCCACGTACCAGTTCCGTGACTTGTTTCAAGTGTGGGGAATCTGGCCACTATATGCGTGAGTGTCCCCAGACCAACCCCAACCAATCTGCTAAAGCTGTTGGCCGTGGCAAGCCGACAGGGAAAGTGTTCCACGCCAAGCCGGCCACCGCTACACGTGGCCATGTCAACTGTATCTCTGCCGAAGAAGCTCAAGAGGATCCCACCGTCGTTCTCGGTACGCTCCTTCTTAATTGCCACCCGGCATCTGTTCTTTTTGATACAGGAGCCTCTCATTCATTTATATCCGAGAACTATGCTCGTTTGCATAACACCGCATTCTGTGACATGCCATCCACTATGGAAATTTCTACTCCCGGTTCTAGATGGCAAACCTCCAGGGTAAGTTATGGAAATGAAATCCAAGTCGACAGACTTGTTTTCCTTGCATCTTTGATAGCTCTCAAATTTTCAGATATTAATATCATTTTGGGTATGGAATGGATGTCAGCTCATCATGCCAAAATTGATTGCTTCTCTAGGACTGTTCAACTCACTCATCCTTCGGGGAAGATAGTCAATGTCTTGACCCGAATAGCCAAGCGACAGTTATATTCTCTTAACGCCAGCCCTTTGCCAGACCTTGAGGATGTTCCGGTAGTCCGTGACTTCCCGGATGTCTTCCTAGAGGAATTTCCAGGTGTTCCACCTGACAGGGATGTGGAGTTCGTAATAGACCTTATTCCAGGAACCGTCCCGATTGCTAGAAGACCCTATAAGATGGCACCACTAGAACTAGCCGAGCTTAAGAAACAACTCGATGAGTCCTTGAAAAAGGGTTTCATCCGACCTAGTTCATCTCCATGGGCTTGCCCCGTCCTCTTCGTCAAGAAGAAGGATGGTACGGACCGGATGGTTGTAGATTATCGACCTGTCAATTTGGTCACAATCAAGAACAAATATCCGCTCCCCAGGATCAACGACCTGTATGATCAGCTCGCTGGATCCTCAATCTTCTCCAAAATGGATTTGAGGTTGGGCTACCATCAAATCAAAATCAGGAACGGGGACATTCCTAAAACGGCCTTTGTTACTCGTTATGGCCAATACGAGTACACCGTCATGTCCTTCGGTTTAACCAACGCTCCAGCCACCTTTTCTCGGTTAATGAACTCAATCTTCATGGAGTATTTGGATAAATTCGTCGTGGTTTACCTCGATGATATACTCATCTACTCCAAGAGCGAGGAAGAACATGCCGAACATCTAAGGCTAGTGTTGAAGAAACTTCGAGAGCATCGCCTTTATGCCAAATTTTCTAAATGTGAATTCTGGTTGTCAGAAGTGACCTATCTGGGTCATGTAATATCTGGTAAAGGTATTGCTGTTAACCCTGAGCGAGTTCAAGCCGTCCTTAATTGGACTCCACCTGAATCGGTCAAGCAAGTTCGGAGTTTTCTGGGCTTAGCGAGCTATTGCCGCCGCTTTGTCGAAAACTTCTCCAAAGTTGCTAAACCTCTAACCGAACTCCTCAAGAAAGATAAGAAGTTCGAATGGACTCCACAATGTGAGCACAGCTTTCAGGAACTGAAAAGACGCCTGACTTCTGCTCCCGTACTGGTACCGCCAGACTTCTCTAAGGACTTTGTTATCTACTGCGACGCCTCGCGACAAGGACTAGGTTGCATTCTCATGCAAGATCGACACGTAATTGCTTACGCCTCACGGCAATTGCACCCACATGAGGAGAATTATCCTACTCATGATCTAGAGCTTGCAGCCGTAGTCTATGCACTTAAAACCTGGCGACATTACCTTCTTGGTAATCGTTGCGAAATATTCACTGATCACCAAAGTCTGAAGTACATCTTCACCCAACCGGATTTGAATCTCAGGCAAAGACGTTGGGTCGAGTTGATCACAGATTTCGACTTAGGAATAACCTACACCCCAGGGAAAGCCAATGTCATGGCTGATGCGCTAAGTCGTAAATCTTATTGTAACAACCTGATGTTACAACAAAGTCAACCGCTTCTCCATGAGGAATTTCGGAAGCTTAACCTTCACATTGTTCCTCGAGGATTTCTTTCCACCTTGGTGGCGAAACCTACTCTTACGGATCAAATTATCGCTGCCCAAAAGCGAGATAAGGGAATATCTAAAATCAAGGAGAACATTGCTAGCGGAGGTGCTAGTTGTTTCTCCACAGATGATCATGGTGTTGTGTACTTTGAGAACCGTTTAGTGGTTCCCAAGAACCAGCATCTACGGCAGCTGATCCTTAAGGAGGCTCATGAATCTCCTCTCACCATTCATCCCGGTAGTACCAAGATGTATCAGGACCTACGCCAGAGGTTCTGGTGGACTAGGATGAAGAGAGAAATTGCTCAGTATATTGCTAACTGCGACGTCTGCCGTCGTGTAAAAGCAGAGCATCAACGGCCTGCTGGCACCCTTCAACCCTTAGCTATTCCTGAATGGAAATGGGATAAAATTGGTATGGATTTCATTACCGGTTTTCCCAGGACCAAGAGAGGGAATAATGCTATCTTCGTCGTTGTCGATCGTCTTTCCAAAGTGGCCCATTTCTTACCTGTTCGCGAGAGTATAACCGCTAGTCAGCTGGCAGACTTATACATCTCCCGAATAGTGTCTCTCCATGGTGTTCCTTTGGAAATTAACTCGGATCGAGGAAGTCTTTTCACCTCTCGATTTTGGGAAAGTTTCCAAAACGCTATGGGAACCCGCCTTTCCTTTAGCACCGCTTTTCACCCTCAATCGAGTGGTCAAGTAGAACGCGTCAACCAGATTCTAGAAGACATGCTTCGAGCCTCTGTTATCTCTTTCGGAATGGAGTGGGAGAAATGCCTTCCATTTGCCGAATTTGCTTACAACAACAGCTATCAATCTAGCTTGGGTAAAGCCCCTTTTGAAGTTCTCTATGGACGACGGTGTCGAACACCCCTTAACTGGTCAGAGACCGGGGAAAGACAATTCTTTGGCCCGGATATGATTCAGGAAGCAGAAGAGCAAGTTCGCATCGTTCGTGAAAAGTTGAAAACAGCCCAATCTCGTCAGAAGAGTCAATATGACCGAAAACATAAGGCTATGACTTTCGAGGTTGACGAGAAGGCTTACCTTCGGGTTACCCCTCTGAAGGGAACCCATCGTTTCGGTATCAAAGGCAAATTGGCTCCTCGTTACATTGGACCTTTTCGCATTCTCGCTAAACGAGGAGAAGTTGCCTACCAGTTGGAACTACCTCCGCACCTCTCCAGAGTCCACGATGTCTTCCACGTTTCTCAACTCCGGCGTTGCTTCTCGGATCCTATCCGTGGAGTGGACCACGAAACGCTTGATCTCCAAGATAATCTCACATATCGAGAGTACCCCATTCGTATCCTCGATCAGGCCGAGCGTACCACTCGACGTCATAATATCAAGTTTCTCAAAGTTCAATGGTCGCACCATTCTGAGGATGAAGCAACTTGGGAAAGGGAGGATCGTCTTCGATTTGAGTATCCCGCCTTCTTCCCGGAGGAACCCAAATCTCGGGACGAGATTCTTTTGAGTGGGGGTGAGTTGTCACACCCTAGCTAGTCATGCATTAGAGTGTTGCATCATGTTTATTTTTGCATCAGAAACCTGAAATGGGGATGACAGAACCCCCAGTCCCCTCTGAAACCAATTAGGGTTTACTAAAAACTTTTCCAATGAACCTGAAATGCCCTTCTAAAATGCCCATCATTTTTGTCTTGGTTCAGAACCTCTGCCAAAAGTGATGCACATT
This sequence comes from Triticum aestivum, assembly GCF_018294505.1. Taxonomy (NCBI): domain Eukaryota; kingdom Viridiplantae; phylum Streptophyta; class Magnoliopsida; order Poales; family Poaceae; genus Triticum; species Triticum aestivum. The sequence goes on from NC_057807.1 coordinate 364,362,401, forward strand.
TTCCTAGGCCATCTTAGGGTTTGTGAATTAAATCATAAATATTTGAATTTGGGCATTTAAAATTATATAAAATATTTAAATGCTCAAATATCTCCAAACTAAAATGTTTCATGTTGGAAATAATCCAACTATGGACCAGGAGTAGTTTGGTGATTTTAGGAGTTGCCTAAGTATTTTTATTAATTCAACAAAGTTGCAGAAGTATTAAAAAAACAGAAAACAGAGAAAATAGAAAAACTTACCTGACGCCAGCTCCCGGCCCACCTGCCGGCCCAGCCCAGCGCCGCTCCAGCGAGCTGCTTGCCGGCCAGGCAGGCAGGCAGGTGCCCGACGGCGACCGCAGCGCGCGCCACGCACCTGCTCGCCGCCTCGCCGCTCCCCTCGCCCGCTGACGTCGTGGATCGCCCTCCCTCTCTCCCCCGAACCCCCCAGACACCCCCTCTCCTCTCCAGCTCCTCCCCCTCGCGATCCCCTGCCATGACCGACGCCACCACCGCCGTGCCTACGTCGTAGCCGTGCTCCCCGCTGCCCGTGCGTCCTCTCGTCGTGTCCAGGAGCTCCGCCGCTGTCCACTTCATCGAGCAAGCCGAGCCCCGAGCGCTCGCAACGCCCGAGTCCACTGCAACGACCTCGCCCGAACCGCCGCTGCCGGAGATCCCCTTCAACGCCATCGTCGCTCCGGTCCATCCCCGGCTGCAGCAAGGGCTTCGTCGCACTCACTGTGAGCTTAGCCATCTTCCCCCCTTCTTTTCTTGCTCCCGAGCCGTGTAGCGACCTCCCGGAGCTCAACCGCACCCACCGCCATGGAGCTCGTCGCCGACGTGCTCCCGGTCACCCTCCGACCACTCCACGGTGTCCATCATGCTCACCGCGTCATGTAGCACCTAACTAGCTACTCCCCGTACCTCACCGACCCCTCTTGCGTCAAGTTCGACTTCGGCCGAACCCCGGTGGTCGGCAAAGTCGTCGCCGGCGCCAACTCCAGCCACCCCGACCCCAACGGACTCCACCAAGAGCTGCGGCTCGTCCTCAGCTCCACTCCGGTGGTCTCCACGACCCATTTGGTGGCCGAAACGGCCAAAACCACTTCCGCCGCCGCGTCGGGCTCGCCGGCGGCTAAACGCCGGTGCAGCCGACCCGGGTTTGACCACGGGTGGGCCCTGGTTGACTCCCTGAGTCAATGACAGGTGGGGCCCAGCCCTGTTAATTAAACAGGTTTAGTTTTATCTAAACTTTAATTAAATTAATCACACTGACACGCGGGACCCACTGTCAGGTTTGACCCGGACGTGTCCCGTTGACCTGCTGATGTCACACTGACATCAGGCTGACGCAGTAATTGTTTTTCTGGATTTAATCTAATATAGGAAATTCCAGAATATAGTTTAAACTTTAAAAATTCATAACTTTTATTCTGTAACTCCAAATCAGACAAATTATATATGAAAAATGATCAGAAAAATCCAATCTATCCATCTGTACTATTTTCATGCATGATTAAACAAGTTAACCTGATGTTTAATGCAGAACAAGGAAAAACACTTTAAAGGGCCATGTTTGAGTTTGAAATTTGAATCTTTGATTCAAATTGGTTCAAACCCTTCTGGTCTTAGTTGCATTAGCCCAACACACTCATATTGCTATGTTTCATGCATGCATCATATTGTTGCACATTGTTTGGTGATGGTTGTGTATCGGTGTTCTATGCGGCAGGATCTGCCTCCGAGGAGTACCGTGATTACCCTAACGAAGAACCGTATCAGTGCATCGAACCATCAGGCAAGCAACCAACCATTTGATCATATCGATACAATCCCATGTTCTCGCTCCTGCTCTCTTTTACTGCATTAAGACAATGCGTTTCAAACTGCTATGTGCTACGGTAGTTGAACCCACTTCCTCTGCATGACCTGTCATTGCCACAGTAACTAGATGAAACCCACTAGCATGTGTAGGAGTTGATTGAGCCATATGTATGTGTTGTTCCTACCTTGCTATGCCTGCTATGCTTAGAGTCGTGTCAGGTCTGGTTCATCTGGGTGATGGGCTAGAGTGAAATGATTATGTCGGTAATGAGAGTGGTGTGGTGAACACGATTTGGTAAAGGTATCGATGAGAGGCCATGTAGGAGTACATGGTGGGTTGTTTCATTGAAGCCGACCTTAAGCACTGAGATCTGTATGTGTGATTTAAGATACAGCTACTACCATGCATTGGGCCCTGAAATATGACCCCGCTCGACTTCTTATTCACCCTAGTCCTCTGTCCAGGAGTTGCAAGTAGTTTCTGGTGTTTGTAGCCTACTGGAGGCCGTGGACAGCGCTGACCGTAGGGGTGGGCTGTGATGCGGTAGGTACGTGGCCGGGTGTACCGAATACCCGTTAGGTATCTCGGGAACCCTGTTCACATCGTTCGGGGCCGTATGGGAAACCTCGGCCGGACTCCCTGCGGATGGAACCTGGATAGGCGATAAACCTGGACTAGAGACTTAGGTGTTTAGGTAGGTCGTGGTCTACACCCACGTCGGCTTTCGCTTGAAGTCTGCCGAGCACATATCGTGTGCAGACGCTAAGTGGTGGAAACATGTATGAAGAAGTACACCCCTGCAGGGTTATCATGATCTATTCGAATAGCCGCGTCCGCGGTAAAGGACTACTTGGTTGCCTATACAGTTCATAGACAAGTAAATGGAAACTACTAAAAGCCTCAAGATAAGTGTGAGTGCCGAGGATGGCTCTTCCGTAGGAAGACGGAGGTGGATCCTCGGTAGTGTATTGAAGTGGTGAGTAGTGGACTCGTGTACGCAAAACCATTTCAAGTTGGAGTCTCGTAGGTTAGCCTAGCCAAGAGTCAAAGCTGGCTTGCTGCAACAACTCCACCAACCCTTCTTGATAATGTGCATGTATGTAGGATTTGATGTAAGTCTTGCTGAGTACCTTTGTACTCATGTTGCTATAATCTACATTTTTACAGAAGACGCTGCAACCCCTTCTGATGGGTTCTACGTAGACGTTGACATCACTGAGTAGGCTAAGGCCCAGGTGGTGATCCTGAGCTTGTGAAGGACCACGTAGTATAGCTAGGCTTTCCAAGCCTCTTTTATTTTACTAGTTGTCTGTACCCAGACAAGCTACTTCCGCTGCTGGTTTGTATGACTGTATGACTTGAATGCTGGGTCGTGTGACCCGTACCTATGTGTATGTTATGTATGGCTCCCGGAGCCTTAAATAAAGTACTTGTGTCGTAGAGTCATGTTGTGATGCCATGTTGTATTTGCACATATCGAGCATATTGTGTGTATGTTAATGAAATGCTTGGTATGTGTGGGATCTGACTATCTAGTTGTTTATCTTTAGTAGCCTCTCTTACCGGGAAATGTCTCCTAGTGTTACCGCTGAGCCATGGTAGCTTGCTACTGCTCTGGAACACTTAGGCTGGGCGGCATGTGTCCTTCTTTGTTCCGGTGTCTGTCCCTTCGGGGAAATGTCACGCATTGAGTACCGGAGTCCTGTTAGCCCGCTACAGCCCGGTCTACCGGAGTCCTGCTAGCCCAGTGCTACAGCCCGGACCCACTTGCTGATGACCGACACGTTCGAAGCTGGGTCATGGATGCCTGTCCCTGTAAGCCTGTGCCACTTTGGATTTACGACTAGTCATGTCAGCCCGGGCTCCATATCATATGGATGCTAGCGACACTATCATATACGTGAGCCAAAAGGCGCAAACGGTCGCGGGCAAAGGTAAGGCGACACTCGTGGGAATACCGTGCGTGAGGCCGCAAAGTGATATGAGGTGTTACAAGCTAGATCGATGTGACATCGAGTCGGGGTCCTGACACATAATAAGATTCAGCAAAACAGTATTGATTTCACAAGACTCAACATCATCAAGAGGATCAATCGGAGTACTAAGGAAATCATTATTACTGGTAATGGAGAAATCACACAATTTGGTATTATCTTGCGCCATGGCAACAAGTAATCCAACACACAAGCAAACAGAAAAAGGCAAGCGAAAAAGAGAGAGAGATTGGGAAAGAGAGAGCGAATAAAACGGCAAGGGTGAAGTGGGGGAGAGGAAAACGAGAGGCAAATGGCAAATAATGTAAATGCGAGGGAGATGAGTTTGTGATGGGTACTTGGTATGTCTTGACTTGAGCGAAGACCTCCCTGGCAACGACACCAGAAATCCTTCTTGCTATGTCTTGAGCTTGCATTGGTTTTCCTTGAAGAGGAAAGGGTGATGCAGCAATAGTAGCGTAAGTATTTCCCTCAGTTTTTGAGAACCAAGATATCAATCCAGTAGGAAGCTCCTGAAAAGTCCGACGCACCTACACAAACAAGCAAAGAACTCGCAACCAACGCAATAAAGGGGTTGTCAATCCCTTCATGGCCACTTGCGAAAGTGAGATCTGATAGAGATAGTATGATAAGATAAATATATTTTTGGTATTTTATAATATAGATGCAAAAGGTAAAGATGCAAATAAAAGTAGATTGAAAGCTTATATGATAAAGGATAGACCCGGGGGCCATAGGTTTCACTAGTGGCTTCTCTCAAGATAGCATAAGTATTACGGTGGGTGAACAAATTATTGTCAAGCAATTGATAGAAAAGCGAATAATTATGAGATTATCTAGGCATGATCATGTATATAGGCATCACGTCCGTGACAAGTAGACCGACTCCTGCCCGCATCTACTACTATTACTCCACACATCGACCGCTATCCAGCATGCATCTAGAGTATTAAGTTCATAAGAACAGAGTAACGCATTAAGAAAGATGACATGATGTAGAGGGATAAACTCATGCAATATGATATAAACCCCATCTTTTTATCGTCGATGGCAACAATACAATACGTGCCTTGCAACCCTTTATGTCACTGGGTAAGGACACCGCAAGATCAAACCCAAAGCTAAGCACTTCTCCCATGGCAAGAAAGATCAATCTAGTAGGCCAAACCAAACTGATAATTCGAAGAGACTTGCAAAGATAACTCAATCATACATAAAAGAATTTAGAGAAGATTCAAATATTTCTCATAGATAAACTTGATCATAAACCCACAATTCATCGGATCTCGACAAACACACCGCAAAAAGAGTTTACATCGAATGGATCTCCACAAGAGAGGGGGAGAACATTGTATTGAGATCCAAAAAGAGAGAAGAAGCCAACTAGCCAATAACTATGGACCCGAAGGTCTATGGTAAACTACTCACAACTCATCGGAGGGGCTACGGTGTTGATGTAGAAGACCTCCATGGTCGATTCCTCCTCCAGCGGAGCACCGACGAAGGCTCCAAGATGGGATCTCGCGCATACAGAAGGTTACAGCGGTGGAAATTGTGTTTGGGTGGCTCCCTGGATGTTTTCGGGGTACGTAGGTATATATAGGAGGAAGAAGTACATCGGTGGCCGCTCGAGGTGTCCAGGAGACAGGGGGCGCGCCCAGGAGGGGTGGGCGCGCCCTCCTATCTCCTGGCCGCCTCGATTGCTTCTTGACTTGCACTCCAAGTCCTCTGGATCACGTTCGTTCCAAAAATCACGCTCCTGAAGGTTTCATTTGTTGGGTAACGTTGCATAAAATAAAAAAAATTCTACGTTCACCAAGATCCATCTATGAGTTCATCTAGCAACGAGAGAGAGGAGTGCATCTACATACCCTTGTAGATCGCGATTTGAAGCGTTCAAGAGAATGGAGTTGAGGGAGTCGTACTCGTCGTGATCCAAATCACCGGAGATCCTAGCGCTGAACGGACGGCACCTCCACATTAAACACACGTACGGTCAGCGTGACGTCTGCTCCTTCTTGATCCATCAAGGGGGAAGGAGAGGTTGATGAAGATCCAGCAGCACGACGGCGTGGTGGTGGATGCAGCAGGGATCCGGCAGGGCTTCACCAAGCGACTACGGGAGGAAGAGGTGTAGCGAGGGGGGAAGGGAGGCGCCAGGTGTCAGGGTGCGGCTGCCCTCCCACCCCCCTCTTTATATAGGGACCCCAGGGGGGGCGCCGGCCCTAGGAGATGGGATCTCCTAGGGGGACGGCGGCCAAGGGGGGAAACTTGCCCCCCAAGGCAAGTGGAGGCGCCCCCTCCCCTAGGGTTCCCAACCTAAGGCGTAGAGGGGGGCCCAGGGGGGTGCACCAGCCCACTTGGGGCTGGTTCCCCTCCCACTTCAGCCCATGGGGCCCTCCGGGATAGGTGGCCCCACCCGGTGGACCCCCGGGACCCTTCCGGTGGTCCCGGTACAATACCGACGAACCCCGAAACTTTCCCGATGGCCGAAACTCGACTTCCCATATATAATTATTTACCTCCGGACCATTCCGGAACTCCTCGTGATGTCCAGGATCTCATCCGGAACTCCAAACAACTTTTGGTTTTCTGCATACTCATATCTCTACAACCCTAGCATCACCGAACCTTAAGTGTGTAGACCCTACGGGTTCGGGAGACACGCAGACATGACTGAGACTGCTCTCCGGTCAATAACCAACAGCGGGATCTGGATACCCATGTTGGTTCCCACATGCTCCTCGATGATCTCATCGGATGAACCACGATGTCGAGGATTCAAGCAACCCCATATACAATTCCCTTTGTCAATCGGTACGTTACTAGCCCGAGATTCGATCGTCGGTATCCCAATACCTCATTCAATCTCGTTACCGGCAAGTCACTTTACTCGTACCATAATGCATGATCCCGTGACCAGACACTTGGTCACTTTGAGCTCATTATGATGATGCATTACCGAGTGGGCCCAGAGATACCTCTCCGTCATACGGAGTGACAAATCCCAGTCTCGATCCGTGTCAACCCAACAGACACTTTCGGAGATACCCGTAGTATACCTTTATAGTCACCCAGTTACGTTGTGACGTTTGGTACACCCAAAGCACTCCTACTGTATCCGGGAGTTACACGATCTCATGGTCTAAGGAAAAGAAACTTGACATTGGAAAAGCTCTAGCAAAACGAACTACACGATCTTGTGCTATGCTTAGGATTGGGTCTTGTCCATCACAGCATTCTCCTAATGATGTGATCCCGTTATCAATGACATCCAATGTCCATAGTCAGGAAACCATGACTATCTGTTGATCAACGAGCTAGTCAACTAGAGGCTCACTAGGGACATATTGTGGTCTATGTATTCACACGTGTATTACAATTTCCGGATAATACAATTATAGCATGAATAAAAGACAAATTATCATGAACAAGGAAATATAAATAATATCCTTTTATTATTGCCTCTAGGGCATATTTCCAATAGTCTCCCACTTGCACTAGAGTCAATAATCTAGTTACATTGTGATGAATCGAACACCCATAGAGTTCTGGTGTTGATCATGTTTTGCTCACGGAAGAGGTTTAGTCAACGGATCTGCGACATTCAGATCCGTATGTACTTTGCAAATATCTATGTCTCCATCTTGAACATTTTCACGGATGGAGCTGAAACGACGCTTGATGTGCCTGGTCTTCTTGTGAAACCTGGGCTCCTTGGCAAGGGCAATAGCTCCAGTGTTGTCACAGAAGAGAGTATTGGGTATGACTCCTAGGTCGGTGATGAACTCCTTCATCTATATTGCTTCATGCGCTGCCTCCGAGGCTGCCATGTACTCCGCTTCACATGTAGATCCCGCCACGACGCTCTGCTTGCAACTGCACCAGCTTACTGCTCCACGATTCAACATATACATGTATCCGGTTTGTGACTTAGAGTCATCCAGATCTGTGCCGAAGCTAGCATCGACGTAACCCTTTACGACGAGCTCTTCGTCACCTCCATAGACGAGAAACATGTCCTTTGTCATTTTCAGGTACTTCCGGATATTCTTGACCGCTGTCCAGTGTTCCTTGTCGGGATTACTTTGGTACCTTCCTACCAAACTTACGGCAAGGTTTACATCAGGTCTGGTACACAGCATGGCATACATAATAGATCTTATGGCTGAGGCATAGGGGATGACACTCATCTCTTCGTTATCTTCTATCGTGGTCGGGCATTGAGCCGAGCTCAATCTCACACCTTGCAACACAGGCAAGAACCCTTTCTTGGACTGATCCATATTGAACTTCTTCAATATCTTATCAAGGTATGTGCTTTGTGAAATACCTATGAGGCGTCTCGATCTATCCCTATAGATCTTGATGCCTAATATGTAACCAGCTTCTCCAAGGCCCTTCATTGAAAAACACTTATTCAAGTAGGCCTTAATGTTGTCCAAAAGTTCTATATCATTTCCCATCAAAAGTATGGCATCTACATATAATATGAGAAATGCTACAGAGCTCCCACTCACTTTCTTGTAAACGCAGTTCTCCATAAGTTCTTGCATTAAACCCAAACGCTTTATCATCTCATCAAAGCGAATGTTCCAACTCCGAGATGCTTGCACCAGCCCAAAATGGATCGCTGGAGCTTGCATACCTTTGTTTGCATTCTTAGGATCGACAAAACCCTCCGCTGCATCATATACAGTTCTTCCTTAAGATAGCCGTTAAGAATGCCGTTTTGACGTCCATCTGACATAATCTCATAATCATAGTATGCGGAATTGCTAACATGATTCGGACGACTCAGGCTTCGCTACGGAGAGAAAGTCTCTCTAGTCAACCCTTGAACTTGCCGATAACCCTTAGCGAAAAGTCGAGCTTTATAGATGCGTAACATTACTGAGGGAGTCCTGGATTAGGGGGTGTCCGGATGGCCGGACTATGACCTTTGGCCGGACTCCCGGACTATGAAGATACAAGATTGAAGACTCCGTCCCGTGTCCGGATGGGACTTTCCTTGGCGTGGAAGGCAAGCTTGGCGATACGATATGAAGATCTCCTCCCATTGTAACCGACTCTGTGTAACCCTAGCCCTCTCCGGTGTCTATATAAACCGGAGAGTTTTAGTCCGTAGGACGAACAACAATCATACCATAGGCTAGCTTCTAGGGTTTAGCCTCTCTGATCTCGTGGTAGATCCACTCTTGTACTACCCATATCATCAATATTAATCAAGCAGGAGTAGGGTTTTACCTCCATCGAGAGGGCCCGAACCTGGGTAAAAACATCGTGTCCCTTGTCTCCTGTTACCATCCGCCTAGACGCACAGTTCGGGACCCCCTACCCGAGATCCGCCGGTTTTGACACCGACATTGGTGCTTTCATTGAGAGTTCCTCTGTGTCGTCACCTTTAGGCCCGATGGCTTCTTCGATCATCAATCACGACGCGGTCCAGGGTGAGACCTTTCTCCCCGGACAGATCTTCGTATTCGGCGGCTTCGCACTGCGGGCCAACTCGCTTGGCCATCTGGAGCAGATCGAAAGCTACGCCCCTGGCCATCAGGTCAGGTTTGGAAGCTTAAACTACACGGCCGACATCCACGGGGACTTGATCTTCGACGGATTCGAGCCACGACCGAGCGTGTCGCACTGTCTCGATGGGCATGATCTAGCTCTGCCGCCGGACAGCGCCCAGAGCGCCGCTCAGGTGTCCGCTCCGACCATTAGCCCGGAGCCGACTGCGCTAACCAGGGACGGACGGTTGGACGCCGCCCAGGAGCCGCAATCTCTACGGCGATAGAGCCGAATACCAGCCTAGTCCTTTGCAAGGCCCGTGACTCCAAGGTGCCGGACTCCGTTCCGGACTCCTAATCTTCCGCACCCCTTCCGATCGAACCCGATTGGGCTCCGATCATGGAGTTCACCGCCACGGACGTCTTTCAGCGCTCGCCCTTTGGCGACATCCTGAATTCACTAAAGTCTCTCTCTTTGTCAGGAGAGCCCTGGCCGGACTACGGTCAGCATGGTTGGGATGCGGACGACGAAGAAATTCGAAACCCACCCACCACCCACTTGGTAGCCACTGTCGACGATCTAACCGACATGCTCGACTTCGACTCCGAAGACATCGACGGTATGGACGCCGATAAAGGAGACGAACAAGAACCAGCACCTATAGGGCACTGGAAAGCCACCTCATCATACGATGTATACATGGTGGACACACCTAACAGAAATGACAACGAGGATCAAAAGGGCGCAACCAGGGATCGCTCCCTCGAAAAACAATCAAAGCGGCGGCGTAAGCGCAAGGCCAAGCCCCACCTCGACAAAGACCCAGCCATAGAGCAGGGTGAATCAACGGAAGACGAACATGCCATCGAGCAACCGTCCAAACAGGGCGGACAATCCGAACAACCCATCCCCGGGAAAGATAATAGTCCGGACGACCTCACGCCGGACAAATTGCTGGAACATCAGAACCTCCACCAAAGGCTCGTTGCCACTGCACGTAGCCTGAAAAAGCAGAAGCGGAGGCTCAAAACAGCGGAAGATGCACTCAGGATCAGATGGGGCAAAGTACTCAATACCGCACACAAGTACGGCAACAGTCGTCACACAAAGAGCTATCCGAAGCGGAAACTACTACCGGAATTTGATGAAGAGGCCATAAAGCCCCCACAGTCAAAAAATAAGGAAGCCACAAGGTCGGATAGACGACCCCACGATCGATCTCAAGCAACAAAGGGCGCCGCACTCAATACGGCGCGCGATCCGTCCAAGAATTCGCATCAAAAAACTGGCCCAACCAGATCCATCTATGGGCCAAGAAAGCAAGCTCCAGTGAGCAATGCAATGCAAAAAATATCCGAACATCGCGGCACACCTAAATACAGGGGCGCCGCACATCCCCTATGTTTTACTGACGAGGTGCTGGATCATGAATTTCCAGCGGGATTCAAGCCCGTAAACATAGAAGCATACGACAGAACAACAGACCCTAGAGTCTGGATCGAGGATTACATCCTCCACATACACATGGCCAGAGGAGATGACCTCCACGCCATAAAATACTTACCCCTTAAGCTCAAAGGGCCAGCCCGGCATTGGCTTAAAAGCCTTCCCGGAAACACCATGGGAAGTTGGGAAGCGCTCGAGGATGCTTTCCGGGCAAATTTTCAAGGGACCTATGTCCGACCTCCGGATGCAGATGATCTGAGTCATATAACTTAGCAGCCCGGAGAGTCCGCCCGGAAACTCTGGAACAGATTCCTTACTAAAAAGAATCAGATAGTCGACTGTCCGAATGCCGAGGCCCTAGCAGCTTTCAAACATAGCGTCCAAGACGAATGGCTCGCCAGACACCTCGGCCAAGAAAAGCCAAGAACAATGGCCGCATTAACAAGCCTCATGACCCGCTTTTGTGCAGGAGAGGATAGCTGGTTGGCAAGAAGCAGCACCAGCGACCCGAATACATCCGAACCCAGAGATGGGAACGGGAAACCGCGTCGTAACAAAGAACCGCGCCGGATCAAGGACAACAGCCCGATGAGCACGGCAGTAAACGCCGGATTCAAAAGCTCTCGGCAAAATCAGAAAAAGCCGCCCCCCAAAGATGACAGGGACGAGCTATCCAACCTCAACAAAATCTTGGACAAAATATGTCAAATCCATAGTACTCCTGGGAGACCTGCAAACCATATCCACAGAGATTGTTGGGTCTTCAAGCAGTCCGGCAAACTCAACGCCGAACACAAGGGGCTCGACACACCAAGCGAGGATGACGACGCACCCCACAAGCAGAACACCGGAGAACAAAAGAAGTTCCCACAAGAAGTCAAGACAGTAAATTTAGTTCAGATGACAAAAGGGAAAAACAGAACGGCGCTTACGAAGACACGCACCGTACGGCCAGCCCCAGAGGAGCACCGCCACTGGTTGTTATAACCAATCACCTTTGATCATCACGATTACTCCAAAGGAGCCCGGAACGCAGGCTGGACTGCCTTGGTCGTGAATCCGATTATTAACGGACTCCAATTTACAAAAGTCCTTATGGACGGCGGCAGTGACTTGAACCTGTTATATCAGGACACAATCCGCAAACTATGGGTAAACCCAACTATAATCCGCCATGGCAACACTTCCTTTCAAGGAGTCACGCCGGGTCTAGATACCCAAAGTATGGGTTCCCTTTCATTAGAAGTTATGTTCGGCTGACCCGACAACTTCCGAGGTGAAAATCTAACATTCCACATCGCCCCATTCATAAGTCGCTATCAAGCGCTACTAGGACGTGAAGCTTTCGCCCACTTTAACGCAATACCGCATTATGCATCCCTTACACTTAAAATGCCCGGCCCACGAGGCATCATTTCATTACAGGGGAATATAAATTGACCCCAAAGTACGGGCAAAGGTGCGGCCGCCTGGACAGCCGCCCACTAATCCAGCCCTACTATCCCGGACCCGGCTCGACGAGTCCGGCGTAAACGTACATATGCTTAATAGCCGCATAACCCCGTACAAGGGGCTCCGCGTGTTCACGCCCGGAGACAATACGGCTCAATTCTTGCTCCAACTATATGTTGTTTATTTTAATATAGATTTCTCGCATGCTTATTTTTTTACTAAGTTCCTCTCTTTCACAGACGAACATCGTACTACACCCGTCCAGGATACGGCACAACGGAGACATGGGCGCAGACGTGCAGCAGGGACCCGTTTCAAGGATTCTTTTCAGATGAAGACCCTGCGTAAACCTTTTTTACTGTCTCTTCTTGACAACATCCCCCGGTTTTCGCTATAACCGAGGAGAAGGCTGGCGTCTTGGCATGTGGCCACGCCAGAATTTTTGCGTGTACCTGGACACCAGGGGCTTTTTTACCAAGGGCTCTATTTCGGCCCGTCTTCATAAAGACCGAATACCTTAGGGAGTGTTCGGCGTCGCGAGTTTGGCCCTATATGCATCAGCTCCGAATCATGTCTTTGGTCAAATGTTGGGTTTGCCCGACTCCTGTGTTTTGCTGCCTTACGTTCCGTTATATCGGCTAACGCGGCACCAGGAGAACTACTGTGATTGTGCCCCGGTTCGGCCAGGCGAGCACCTCAGTAGAGAAAGCCGAAAACTGACTGTCATGATATAGCGAGAGACTGGTCAACCACTCGATGACTTTCGGAATCTTTAGGATTCCTCCGCATTAACGAAGGGCCGCTTCCCGGTCAGGCACACTCGCGCCCCGAATTCGGGTGAGCGCGGTGCCCCTAGGGGCTATTCAGTAGCCCCACTGTCAAACTCCTATGGCTAAGTGAAAGTGATAAAGCATTATAGTCCGGTTGCCTAGTTCGCCGCGCCACCACCTCCTTTATAGGACCAAGACGTTGGATTAAGTGTGAAAAGGCGCCTTTTTGCGAACACCCCCGCATTCTATGCGTGGGGGCTGAAGCCAACGACTGCCATCTTTCAGGTTATATACACATATATACATTAAACGGCCGCACAGGAGGCATCATAATTCTTGCAAGCACAAGTATAAAAAGCCTTTATATTCCATCAAAATATTCGTTTTACAATAGTACACGCTATTCGAACACAACATCCTTCGAGCACTGCGACTCTATTAAACGAGCGCCATGAAGAACTTCCTCAAAGTAGTGCTTGGCAGGTACTCGGCTTTCGTCCGAATCCCGGGATGCAACAACACTGGCCTTCATATCCGCCCAGTATGTTTTGACACGGGCAAGAGCCATCTGTGCGCCCTCTATGCACGCCGACCTCTTCATTGCATCAGCATGCGGCACCGAACCAAGGAACTGCTGCACCAAGCCAAAATAACTCTTCGGCTCCGGCTTCTCCGGCCACAGACGACTCGCAACATACCTCATGGCGAGTCCGGATAACCTGTTCAGCTCCGCCCAGGCGGCCAAACGGTCGGATACCGAAAGTGGGCGTTCTGGATTGTGGAACTGCGACCAAAAAAGCTCTTCCAATCCATGGTCACCTCGGCCGCGGAAGTGTTCGGTCGCGTCCGCCGCACTAGCTGCCAAATCCAGATAAGTGTTTTCCGCACTCCACTGCCGGTCTAACGGAGCATACTTGGGGTCTCCGAACTTCATCCGCAGCATATAGGGCTTTCCAGACATGATATCTCCGGCCTGACGCAGCTCCTCCTTCATAGCTCTCATTGCAGAGCGAGTATCCTTGGCTTCGGCAGTGATCTTTTCAAGGTCCTTCTGAGCCGCCCTATCTTCTTGTTCAAGAAATTTACAGCGGTCGGTAGCATCCTTCAATTTTATGGCCATCTCGGCTATTACCTACTTGCTCTGGCGGTGAGCAGCATGTTCGGCTTTTAGCTCTTCAGCCGCTTTAACGGCAGCCGCATCACTTCTCCTTGCTTGCTCCTTGGCTCGGGCAAGTTCCACCCGAAGGTTCTCCACGGCAGCAGCACCATCTACATTAAGCACATATATATAAGGCCCGAGCATCGAGCTCCTATTACCAGGTGTCTTTGGAACATACCTTGTGCCTCGTCTAGCCGCTTATTTACAAGCGCGATGTCGGCATCTGCTACGTCAAGTTGCCGCTTTAGCTCGGCAGATTCATCAGTCCGGCTAGCCACCGAACGCCTCGCCACCTTCATGGAAAAGGCGACATATTATACCTGGGGTTATGATCCTCTGTGCGCCGTCACTCTTGACGACACACAGAGTCTCAGGGGCTACTATTTATACAGGGCGCATTTAATATGCGGCTCTACCAAAAGGTACAACTTTTTGCGTACCTCAAAGCCTGTTAGTAAACTCCTGGCAGCCTCGTACAATCCGCTTTCCGCGGATGAAATCCTTCCAATCACCGTATTCATCAACATACGGTGTTCTTCTGAGATGGACGCCCTCCCAAGCAGATCCTTCAGCCCCTCCGACTGCGCACCAGAGGGTGTCGGACTAGCCTGACGACCTTTTCCAGGGTCCGGACTTGGGAAAACCCTCCGGGATGACACCTCGGGGTTGCCTGCCTCGTGAGACGGTGCAACAAGGGGAGGCGTTTCGCTCTTTATCATCTCCGGACGAAGATCCCCTGAAGATGAGCTCTGCTGAGAAGGGTTGAGATCCGAACTGCAAGGTAATGTTTCGGTTATCTTCCTCAGAAATAAAACAGGAGTGTCATTCATTATGGAACCCCTCCCTTCACTTACGTCTCGGGGGAGAGTGGGTCCCCTTTAGGGGGCGATTCGGCCGGGGCGTTCTCCGGTGCCGAACCCTCTGGCGAAGATTTCTTCCCCCGTTTTGAGGCCATCACCTCCGGGTCTTCAGAGGCAGTCCTTTTCTTTCCCTGGTCGGGGGAATTTTCGATTCTTCCCTTCCTAACAGCCTCCTTCACGGAGGCGGTAGCCCCTTGGTTCCCCCCTTCGCCTTCCGCCAAAAGCGCGACCTCCAGCATCCTGGTTAGCATGGGATTCAGCGCGGTCTCGGGCAGGGGGGCTGGACACCTGATAAGCTTTGCCTTCACTATCCACTCCTGTTCAAAGGACAACTCTGTTAAGGGTAATTTTGTGATGAAAATACGGATGGTGTGTCCAAATACGGGGCTACTTACCTTAGCATCCGGGCGATTGCAGCTCAGACCTGCGTCCTCGGACAAATCCGGACACCTTGCTTGTGATCCGAAGAACAATTTGTACATCTCCACGGGTGTCGCACCCATGAAATGTTGGAGGACTCGCGGTCCCTCCAGATTAAATTCCCACAGGCGGAGAGGTCGACGTTTGCAGGGCAGTGTGCGGCGAATCAGCATAACTTGCGCCACTACGGTCAAATTGATATCTCTTTCTAGAAGATCTCGAATGCGGTCCTGCAGCAAGGGCACGTCTTTGGGCGGCCCCCAGATAAGTCCTTCATTAACCCATGACGCTAGCCGTGGTGGGGGACCCGAGCGAAAAGTAGGTGGCGCCACCCATGTGGTGCCCCTGGGGGCTGTGATGTAAAACCAGTCCCGTTGCCATAAGCCGAACTCCTCTTGAAAAGAGCCCTCGGGCCATGGAGCGTCGGCCATCTTGCTTATTATAGCTCCTCCGCACTCAGCGTGCTGCCCCTCGATCATCTTCGGTTCCACCTTGAAGGTTCTTAGCCACAATCCGAAGTGAGGAGTAATATGGAGGAAGGCCTCACACACGACAATGAATGATGAGATTTGGAGGATGGACTCCGGAGCTAAGTCGTGGAACTCCAGCCCGTAATAAAACATAAGCCCCCTCACGAAGGGATCAATCGGGAAGCCTAGCCCCCGAAGGAAGTGAGATGCGAACACCACGCTCTCACCGGGCTGGGGAGTGGGAATGGCCTGCCCTTGAGCAGGCAGCCTATGCGAGATTTCACCGGTTAGATACCTGGCATCTCTCAGCTTTCGCACATCTTCTTCCGTAACGGAGGAAGGCATCCACCAGCCTTGAAGGTCGGAGCCGGACATCGTCGAAGGTCCGAAGCGCCTAAAACTAGAGCTTTGGGTGTTGGAACTCGAAGCAAGGGGCGGATTCGATTGGATTGACAAAAAGGGAGTCAAGCCTTGATCTCTTTATAAAGGAGTTGAATACCAAGAGCCCTCCCCGTAACCGTTTGAGACTCGCTTTCAATTAGGGAGTCATACCAAAGGCACGGTTGGGTTACCCACGCTCATATTGATGAGAATCCCAGAATAAGGGGACACGATCTCTGGTCTGACAAGACGTGCCAAGGAAACCGCCTCGCTGAACGCGCTGAGGTGGAACAGTAAAATGATTCGAATAAAGGCCTGGCCATGATGTCATGCTGCGGAATACGTCAGCAGATTAGATTTGTGCAAATATTATTCTCTCTACGGTGTCATGTGGAACTTATTTTGCAGAGCCGGACACTATCCTGGTGTTCAACATCTTCTATGAAGTATTCGGAGGAGGAACCTGCCTTGCAATGCCGAAGACAACTTGCGCATCGGACTCGTCGTCATTGAAGCCTGGTTCAGGGGCTACTGAGGGAGTCCTGGATTAGGGGGTGTCCGGATGGCCGGACTATGACCTTTGGCCGGACTCCCGGACTATGAAGATACAACATTGAAGACTCCGTCCCGTGTCCGGATGGGACTTTCCTTGGCGTGGAAGGCAAGCTTGGCGATACGATATGAAGATCTCCTCCCATTGTAACCGACTCTGTGTAACCCTAGCCCTCTCCGGTGTCTATATAAACCGGAGAGTTTTAGTCCGTAGGACGAACAACAATCATACCATAGGCTAGCTTCTAGGGTTTAGCCTCTCTGATCTCGTGGTAGATCCACTCTTGTACTACCCATATCATCAATATTAATCAAGCAGGAGTAGGGTTTTACCTCCATCGAGAGGGCCCGAACCTGGGTAAAAACATCATGTCCCTTGTCTCCTGTTACCATCCGCCTAGACGCACAGTTCGGGACCCCCTACCCGAGATCCGCCGGTTTTGACACCGACAATTACCATCCGCGTCCGTCTTCTTCTTAAAGATCCATTTGTTTTCTATTGCTCGCCGATCATCGGGCAAGTCTGTCAAAGTCCATACTTTGTTTTCATACATGGATTCTATCTCGGATTGCATGGCTTCAAGCCATTTTTTGGAATCTGGGCCCGCCATCGCTTCTTCATAGTTCGAAGGTTCACCATTGTCTAACAACATGATTTCCAGGATAGGGTTGCCATACCACTCTGGTGTGGAACATGTCCTTGTGGACCTACGAAGTTCAGTAGCAACTTGATCCGAAGTACCTCGATCATAATCATTAATTTCCTCTCCAGTCGGTGTAGGCACCACAGGAACATTTTCCTGAGCTGCACTACTTTCTGGTTCAAGAGGTAGTACTTTATCGAGTTCTACTTTCCTCCCACTTACTCCTTTCGAGAGAAACTCTTTTTCCAGAAAGGATCCGTTCTTGGCAACAAAGATCTTGCCTTCGTACTAAGGTAGAAGGTATACCCTATGGTTTCCTTAGGGTATCCTATGACGCATTTTTCTGACTTGGGTTCGAGCTTTTTAGGTTGAAGTTTCTTGACATAAGCATCGCATCCCCAAACTTTTCGAAACGACAGCTTAGGTTTCTTCCCAAACCATAATTCATACGGTGTCGTCTCAATGGATTTAGACAGAGCCCTATTTAAAGTGAATGTAGCTCTCTCTAGAGCGTATCCCCAAAAGGATAGCGGTAAATCGGTAAGAGACATCATAAATTGCACCATATCCAATAGAGTGCGATTACGAAGTTTGGACACACCATTACGCTGAGGTGTTCCAGGCGGCGTTAGTTGTGAAACGATTCCACATTTCCTTAAGTGCGTACCAAATTCGTGACTTAAGTATTCTCCTCCACGATCTAATCGTAAGAACTTTATTCTTCGGTCACGTTGATTTTCTACTTCATTCTGAAATTCCTTGAACTTTTCAAAGGTCTCAGACTTGTATTTCATCAAGTAGACATACCCATATCTACTTAAGTCATCAGTGAGAGTGAGAACATAACGATATCCTCCGCGAGCCTCAACGCTCATTGGACCACACACATCAGTATGTATGATTTCCAATAAGTTGGTTGCTCGCTCCATTGTTTCGGAGAACAGAGTCTTGGTCATTTTGCCCATGAGGCATGGTTCACATGTGTCAAATGATTCATAATCCAGAGACTCTAAAAGTCCATCAGCATGGATCTTCTTCATGCGCTTGACACCAATGTGACCAAGGCGGCAGTGCCCAAGTATGTGGGACTATCATTATCAACTTTACATCTTTTGGTATTCACACTATGAATATGTGTAATATTACGTTCGAGATTCATTAAGAATAAACCATTGACCATCGGGGCATGACCATAAAACATATCTCTCATATAAATAGAACAACCATTATTCTCGAATTTAAATGAGTAGCCATCTCGCATTAAACGAGATCCAGATACAATGTTCATGCTCAAACTTGGCACTAAATAACAATTATTGAGGTTTAAAACTAATCCCGTGGGTAAATGTAGTGGTAGCATGCCGACGGCGATCACATCGACCTTGGAACCATTCCCGACGCGCATCGTCACCTCGTCCTTCGCCAGTCTCCACTTATTCCGCAGCTCCTGCTGTGAGTTACAAATATGAGCAACGACACCGGTATCAAATACCCAGGAGTTACTACGAGTACTGGTAAGGTACACATCAATTACATGTATATCACATATACCTTTAGTGTTGCCGGCCTTCTTGTCCGCTAAGTATTTGGGGCAGTTCCGCGTCCAGTGACCCTTCCCTTTGCAATAAAAGCACTCAGTCTCAGGCTTGGGTCCATTCTTTGACTTCTTCCCGGCAACTGGCTTACCGGGCACGGCAACATCTTTGCCGTCCTTCTTGAAGTTCTTCTTACCATTGACCTTCTTGAACTTGGTGGTTTTATTGACCATCAACAGTTGATGTTCTTTCTTGATTTCTACCTCTGCCGACTTCAGCATTGAAAATACTTCAAGAATAGTTTTCACCATCCCCTGCATATTGTAGTTCATCCCAAAGCTCTTGTAGCTCGGTGGGAGCGACTGAAGGATTCTGTCAATGACCGCCTCGTCCGAGAGGTTAATGTCCAGCTGGGACAGGCAGTTGTGCAACCCAGACATTTTGAGTATGTGCTCACTGACAGAACTATTTCCCTCCATCTTACAACTATAGAACTTGTCGGAGACTTCATATCTCTCGACCCGGGCATGAGCTTGGAAAACCATTTTCAGCTCCTCGAACATCTCATATGCTCCGTGTTGCTCAAAACGCTTCTGGAGCCCCGACTCTAAGCTGTAAAGCATGCCGCACTGAAGGAGGCAGTAATCATCAGCACGTGACTGCCAAGCGTTCATAACGTCTTGGTTCTCTGGGATGGGTGCTTCACCTAGCAGTCCTTCTAGGACATATGCTTTCTTGGCAGCTATGAGGATGATCCTCAGGTTCCGGACCCAGTCCGTATAGTTGCTGCCATCATCTTTCAGCTTAGTTTTCTCTAGGAACGCGTTGAAGTTCATGTTGACATGAGCGTTGGCCATTTGATCTACAAGACATATTTTTTAAAGATTTTAGACTAAGTTCATGATAATTAAGTTCATCTAATCAAATTATTTAATGAACTCCCACTCAGATTTGACATCCCTCTAGTCTTCTAAATGTTACATGATCCGAGTCGACTAGGCCATGTCCGATCATCACGTGAGACAGACTAGTCATCATCGGTGAACATCTCCATGTTGATCGTATCTTCCATACGACTCATGTTCGACCTTTCGGTCTCTGTGTTCCGAGGCCATGTCTGTACATGCTAGGCTTTTCAAGTTAACCTAAGTGTTTTTGCATGTGTGAAGCTGTCTTACACCCGTTGTATGTGAACGTAGGAATCTATCACACCCGATCATCACGTGGTGCTTCGAAACGATGAACTTTAGCAACGGCGCACAGTTAGGGGGAACACTTTCTTGAAAATATTACAAGGGATCATCTTATTTACTACCGCCGTTCTAAGTAAACAAGGTGCATAAACATAATAAACATCACATGCAATTATATAGTAGTGACATGATATGGCCAATATCATATAGCTCCTTTGATCTCCATCTTCGGGGCTCCATGATTGTCGGTGTCAAAACCGGCGGATCTCGGGTAGAGGGTCCCGAACTGTGCATCTAGGCGGATGGTAACAGGAGACAAGGGACACGATGTTTTTACCCAGGTTTGGGCCCTCTCGATGGAGGTAAAACCCTACTCCTGCTTGATTAATATTGATGATATGGGTAGTACGAGAGTGGATCTACCACGAGATCAGACAGGCTAAACCCTAGAAGCTAGCCTATGGTATGATTGTTGTTCGTCCTACGGACTAAAACTCTCCCGTTTATATAGACACCGGAAAGGGCTATGGTTACACAGAGTCGGTTACAATGGGAGGAGATCTTCATATCGTATCGCCAAGCTTGCCTTCCACGCCAAGGAAAGTCCCATCCGGACACGGGACGGAGTCTTCAATCTTGTATCTTCATAGTCCGGGAGTCCGGCCAAAGGTCATAGTCCGGCCATCCGAACACCCCCTAATCCAGGACTCCCTCAGTAGCCCCTGAACCAGGCTTCAATGACGACGAGTCCGGCGCGCAAGTTGTCTTCGGCATTGCAAGGCGGGTTCCTCCTCCGAATACTTCATAGAAGATGTTGAACACCAGGATAGTGTCCGGCTCTGCAAAATAAGTTCCACATGCCACCGTAGAGAGAATAATATTTGCACCAATCTAATCTGCTGACGTATTCCGCAGCGTGACATCACGCCACGGCCAGGCTTTTATTCATTTTACTATTCCACCTCAGCGCGTTTAGCGAGGCAGTTTCCTTGGCACGTCTTGTCAAAGCGGAGACCGTGTCCCCTTATTCCGGGATTCTCATCAATACGGGCGTGGGTAACCCAACCGCGCCATTAGCCGCGGCGCTTGGGAGATAAGCGAGTTTTATGAGGCCGATGGGGGCTCGTGGTTTCGGCCACCCATATAAGGGGATAAGAATCTACCCTTTCCGTTTACGCCTTCTTCTTCCTTCGCTTATTCGTCCCTGCGCGCTCGAGCTCCAACGCCCAAGCCCGCACTTCCCACCTCAACCTTCTCCAATCATGTCCGGAGCGGGAGGAGGATGGATGGCCTCCTCCGTCACGGAGGGGCAAATCAAAAAGATGAGGAAGGCCGGATACTTGTCTGACGACATCGCGCACCGGCTTCCAGATGAGGGGCAACTCATCCCCACCCCTAGGCCCCATGAGAGGGTTGTTTTTCTTCCCCATTTCCTCCGCGGACTGGGTTTTCCCCTTCACCCGTTCGTCCGAGGGCTCATGTTCTACTACGGCCTGGACTTCCACGATCTGGCCCTGAACTTCATCCTCAACATCTCGGCATTTATCGTCCTGTGCGAGGCCTTCCTCTGCATCCAGCCCCACTTCGGCTTATGGCTGAAGACTTGGGTGGCCGCCAAGCGGAGTGCGGAGGCGCCATGGTGGTCCGGATGGCCAACATCCTATGGCTCGAGGGCTCCTTCGTGGAGACAATAAAGGGATGGCAGTCGGGGTGGTTCTACATCACCGAGCCATGCGATCCCAAATGGGCGGCGGCCCCCGAGTTTCGATCTGGCTTCCCCACACGGCTCACTTCCTGGAAAGAGACGGGCCTAACATGGGGGGATTCGGAGGAGCTGACCGGAATTCAAACCTGCGTCAAAAAACTGGTGAACAAGAATCTCAAGCTTGTCAACGTAGTCCAGGTCATGCTCATCCGCCGAATCCTCCCATGCCAACAACGGGCCTTCAAATTGTGGGAGTTTGATCCGGCACAGCATCAAACCCTGAGCAAGCTTTTCGACACTACGTACGAGTATGCCTGGAAGGTGCTGTTTAAGGGCACCGAGGCACTCGCATCCGCTACCGAAGATCGCGGACTCAGCTCGCGGTGTCAGGCCAGCGAGGTAAGCTACTCTGCCCTTTATGGGACCCTTGTCTTTCATAGTCTAACTCTGTGTGGGGTCTAACCTCCCTTTCCTTTAACAGGACTGGCTAAAGACGTCCAGGCAGATGAACTGTCCACCTCCCTTACCAGAAGACCCAACGGACGCCCAATTGACAGGGCTGTTGGTCCCGGCACCTCACGTGGTGCCGGAGAAGAAGGCCAAGAAGAAGGCCACGGAGACTCGCAAGAGCTCCCGGCGCCTGGTGGTGTCGGGTTCATCGCCCGACAACCCCGAAGCACCCTCCGACTCTGAAGACAAGGAGGAGGAAGAAGAAGAAGCCTCTCCCCCTCCGACAGGGGGAGGAAAGAAAAGATAGGCCGCCCCAACTGGGGAGGCAGGAGGGTCCAAGAAGGGGAAAACCCTTCTGCCGGACTACGCCTCTGACACCGAAGATGGCGAGGAGGAATGGCCATCCAGGGTCAAGCCCCTGGCAAAATCGTAAGCATCCGGTCATCCGAATAACTTATGACGCCCCTCCATTATTTGGCATTTTCTGACGCTGCATTTGATCATGCAGTCCGCCCGAGGCTTAGCTCGACGATTTGATGAGCGGCTCCTTGGATTCGTCAGATGTGAATAGCGCTTCACTCCCGACGGCCTCCTCCCCTCTCCCTATGGATGACACCGAGGTGGAGTCCCGAAAGGGACTAAACCAGGCGGAGGTGGTCCTGGAGGCGCCGCAAGGCGACCTCCCAGACTCCAGGCCCAAAGGGGGTAAAGCCCCAAAGGGATCCAAGTCCGGCCCCGGGCTGGACACTGCTCCAGAACCATCAATGGTTCCAGAGTCCGGCAGGCGGCGCCTTCATAAGAAGGGCAAGCCTATGACGCCGGCGACCTCCGTCCATCCGGAGGCGCCGGACAATTTGCTAGAGGTGCTTAACGGCGCCTCCATCAACGAGGAACACCGCACTGTTATGAGTGCGGTGATTCAGAAGGTTCAGTCCGCCAAGAGCAGGCTGACAAAAGCCTGTACAAGCCTGTTAACAGGCTTTGAGGTATGTGTTCAAAAACATATAAAAATGTTACTGCTAGACAGTAGCCCCTGGCTTATTTCGGTGTTCGGAAAGAAAAGCCGAGCTGAGGATCTAAAAAGATATACGCAGGAGTCTAAAAAATATGTCAATATGGGAATGTAGGCTGCACTGCTGACCTCTGTCGCACTGACTGCGGAGGTCAATGCATTGAAGGAGAACCTCGAGCGGTCCGAGAATAAGCTCGGCCGTGCTAGGAGGGGTGGGTGCGCCCTCCTATCTCCTGGCCGCCTCGATTGCTTCTTGACTTGCACTCCAAGTCCTCTGGATCACGTTCGTTCCAAAAATCACGCTCCTGAAGGTTTCATTTGTTGGGTAACGTTGCATAAAATAAAAAAAATTCTACGTTCACCAAGATCCATCTATGAGTTCATCTAGCAACGAGAGAGAGGAGTGCATCTACATACCCTTGTAGATCACGATTTGAAGCGTTCAAGAGAATGGAGTTGAGGGAGTCGTACTCGTCGTGATCCAAATCACCGGAGATCCTAGCGCTGAACGGACGGCACCTCCACGTTAAACACACGTACGGTCAGCGTGACGTCTGCTCCTTCTTGATCCATCAAGGGGGAAGGAGAGGTTGATGAAGATCCAGCAGCACGACGGCGTGGTGGTGGATGCAGCAGGGATCCGGCAGGGCTTCACCAAGCGACTACGGGAGGAAGAGGTGTAGCGAGGGGGGAAGGGAGGCGCCAGGTGTCAGGGTGCGGCTGCCCTCCCACCCCCCTCTTTATATAGGGACCCCAGGGGGGCGCCGGCCCTAGGAGATGGGATCTCCTAGGGGGACGGCGGCTAAGGGGGGAAACTTGCCCCCCAAGGCAAGTGGAGGCGCCCCCTCCCCTAGGGTTCCCAACCTAAGGCGTAGAGGGGGGCCCAGGGGGGGTGCACCAGCCCACTTGGGGCTGGTTCCCCTCCCACTTCAGCCCATGGGGCCCTCCGGGATAGGTGGCCCCACCCGGTGGACCCCCGGGACCCTTCCGGTGGTCCCGGTACAATACCGACGAACCCCGAAACTTTCCCGATGGCCGAAACTCGACTTCCCATATATAATTATTTACCTCCGGACCATTCCGGAACTCCTCGTGATGTCCAGGATCTCATCCGGAACTCCAAACAACTTTTGGTTTTCTGCATACTCATATCTCTACAACCCTAGCATCACCGAACCTTAAGTGTGTAGACCCTACGGGTTCGGGAGACACGCAGACATGACTGAGACTGCTCTCCGGTCAATAACCAACAGCGGGATCTGGATACCCATGTTGGTTCCCACATGCTCCTCGATGATCTCATCGGATGAACCACGATGTCGAGGATTCAAGCAACCCCATATACAATTCCCTTTGTCAATCGGTACGTTACTAGCCCGAGATTCGATCGTCGGTATCCCAATACCTCATTTAATCTCGTTACCGGCAAGTCACTTTACTCGTACCATAATGCATGATCCCGTGACCAGACACTTGGTCACTTTGAGCTCATTATGATGATGCATTACCGAGTGGGCCCAGAGATACCTCTCCGTCATATGGAGTGACAAATCCCAGTCTCGATCCGTGTCAACCCAACAGACACTTTCGGAGATACCCGTAGTATACATTTATAGTCACCCAGTTACGTTGTGACGTTTGGTACACCCAAAGCACTCCTACTGTATCCGGGAGTTACACGATCTCATGGTCTAAGGAAAAGAAACTTGACATTGGAAAAGCTCTAGCAAAACGAACTACACGATCTTGTGCTATGCTTAGGATTGGGTCTTGTCCATCACAGCATTCTCCTAATGATGTGATCCCGTTATCAATGACATCCAATGTCCATAGTCAGGAAACCATGACTATCTGTTGACCAACGAGCTAGTCAACTAGAGGCTCACTAGGGACATATTGTGGTCTATGTATTCACACGTGTATTACGATTTCCGGATAATACAATTATAGCATGAATAAAAGACAATTATCATGAACAAGGAAATATAATAATAATCCTTTTATTATTGCCTCTAGGGCATATTTCCAATAGTCTCCCACTTGCACTAGAGTCAATAATCTAGTTACATTGTGATGAATCGAACACCCATAGAGTTCTGGTGTTGATCATGTTTTGCTCACGGAAGAGGTTTAGTCAACGGATCTGCGACATTCAGATCCGTATGTACTTTGCAAATATCTATGTCTCCATCTTGAACATTTTCACGGATGGAGCTGAAACGACGCTTGATGTGCCTGGTCTTCTTGTGAAACCTGGGCTCCTTGGCAAGGGCAATAGCTCCAGTGTTGTCACAGAAGAGAGTATTGGGTACGACTCCTAGGTCGGTGATGAACTCCTTCATCTATATTGCTTCATGCGCTGCCTCCGAGGCTGCCATGTACTCCGCTTCACATGTAGATCCCGCCACGACGCTCTGCTTGCAACTGCACCAGCTTACTGCTCCACGATTCAACATATACATGTATCCGGTTTGTGACTTAGAGTCATCCAGATCTGTGCCGAAGCTAGCATCGACGTAACCCTTTACGACGAGCTCTTCGTCACCTCCATAGACGAGAAACATGTCCTTTGTCCTTTTCAGGTACTTCCGGATATTCTTGACCGCTGTCCAGTGTTCCTTGTCGGGATTACTTTGGTACCTTCCTACCAAACTTACGGCAAGGTTTACATCAGGTCTGGTACACAGCATGGCATACATAATAGATCTTATGGCCGAGGCATAGGGGATGACACTCATCTCTTCGTTATCTTCTGTCGTGGTCGGGCATTGAGCCGAGCTCAATCTCACACCTTGCAACACAGGCAAGAACCCTTTCTTGGACTGATCCATATTGAACTTCTTCAATATCTTATCAAGGTATGTGCTTTGTGAAATACCTATGAGGCGTCTCGATCTATCCCTATAGATCTTGATGCCTAATATGTAACCAGCTTCTCCAAGGCCCTTCATTGAAAAACACTTATTCAAGTAGGCCTTAATGTTGTCCAAAAGTTCTATATCATTTCCCATCAAAAGTATGGCATCTACATATAATATGAGAAATGCTACAGAGCTCCCACTCACTTTCTTGTAAACGCATGCTTCTCCATAAGTCTGCATAAACCCAAACGCTTTGATCATCTCATCAAAGCGAATGTTCCAACTCCGAGATGCTTGCACCAGCCCATAAATGGATCGCTGGAGCTTGCATACCTTGTTTGCATTCTTAGGATCGACAAAACCCTCCGGCTGCATCATATACAGTTCTTCCTTAAGATAGCCGTTAAGGAATGCCGTTTTGACGTCCATCTGACATATCTCATAATCATAGTATGCGGCAACTGCTAACATGATTCGGACGGACTTCAGCTTCGCTACGGGAGAGAAAGTCTCATCGTAGTCAACCCCTTGAACTTGCCGATAACCCTTAGCGAAAAGTCGAGCTTTATAGATGGTAACATTACTGAGGGATTCCTGGATTAGGGGGTGTCCGGATGGCCGGACTATGACCTTTGGCCGGACTCCCGGACTATGAAGATACAAGATTGAAGACTCCGTCCTGTGTCCGGATGGGACTTTCCTTGGCGTGGAAGGCAATCTTGGGGATACGATACGAAGATCTCCTCCCATTGTAACCGACTCTGTGTAACCCTAGCCCTCTCCGGTGTCTATATAAACCGGATTGTTTTAGTCCGTAGGATGAACAACAATCATACCATAGGCTAGCTTCTAGGGTTTAGCCTCTCTGATCTCGTGGTAGATCCACTCTTGTACTACCCATATCATCAATATTAATCAAGCAGGAGTAGGGTTTTACCTCCATCGAGAGGGCCCGAACCTGGGTAAAAACATCGTGTCCCTTGTCTCCTATTACCATCCGCCTAGACGCACAGTTTGGGACCCCCTACCCGAGATCCGCCGGTTTTGACACCGACATTGGTGCTTTCATTGAGAGTTCCTCTGTATCGTCACCTTTAGGCGTGATGGCTTCTTCGATCATCAATCATGACGCGGCCCAGGGTGAGACCTTTCTCCCCGGACAGATCTGCGTATTCGGCGGCTTTGCACTACAGGCCAACTCGTTTGGCCATCTGGAGCAGATCGAAAGCTACACCCCTGGCCGTCAGGTCAGGTTCGGAAGTTTAAACTACACGGCCGACATCCGCGGGGACTTGATCTTCGACGGATTCGAGCCACGGCCGAGCACACTGCACTGTCACGATGGGCATGATTTAGCTCTGCCGCCGGACAACGCCCCGAGCGTCGCTCAGGTGCCCGCTCCGACCATTAGCTGGGAGCCGACTGCGCTAGTCGGGAATGGACGGTTGGACGCCACCCCGGGAGCCGCAATCTCTACAGCGATAGAGCCGAATACCAGCCTAGTCCTTTGCAGGGCCCGTGACTCCAAGGTGCCGGACTCCGCTCTGGACTCCGTATATTCCGCACCTCTTCTGATCGAACCCGATTGGGCTCCGATCATGGAGTTCACCGCCACGGATGTCTTTCATCACTCGCCCTTTGGCGATATCCTGAATTCACTAAAGTCTCTCCATTTGTCAGGAGAGCCCTGGCCGGATTACGGTCAGCATGGTTGGGATGCGGACGACGAAGAAATTCGAAACCCACCCACCACCCACTTGGTAGCAACTGTCGACGATCTAACCGACATGTTCGACTTCGACTCGGAAGACATGGACGGTATGGACGCCAATAAAGGACACGAACAAGAACCAGCACCTATAGGGCACTGGAAAGCCACCTCATCATACGATGTATACATGGTGGGCACACCTAACAGAAATGACAACGAGGATCAAAAGGGCGCAACCAGGGATCGCTCCCTCGAAAAACAATCAAAGCGGCGGCGTAAGCGCAAAGCCAAGCCCCACCTCGACAAAGACCCAGCCATAGAGCCGGGCGAATCAACGGAAGTCGAACATGCCATCGAGCAACCTTCCAAACAGGGCGAACAACACATCCCCAGGAAAGATAATAGTCCGGACGACCTCACACCGGACAAATTGCTGGAACATCAGAACCTCCACCAAAGGCTCATTGCCACCACACGTAGCCTGAAAAAGCAGAAGCGGAGGCTCAAAACAGCGGAAGATGCACTCAGGATCAGATGGGGCAAAGTACTCAATACCGCACACAAGTACGGCAACAGTCGCCACACAAAGAACTATCCAAAGCAGAAACTACTACCGGAATTTGATGAGGAGGCCATAAAGCCCCCACAGTCAAAAAATAAGGAAGCCACAAGGTCGGATAGATGACCCCACGATCGATCTCAAGCAACAAAGGGCGCCGCACTCAATACGGCGCGCGATCCGTCCAAGAATTCGCATCAAAAAACTGGCCCAACCAGATCCATCTATGGGCCAAGAAAGCAAGCTCCAGTGAGCAATGCAATGCAAAAAATATCCGAACATCGCGGCACACCTAAATACAGGGGCGCCGCACATCCCCTATGTTTTACCGATGAGGTGCTGGATCATGAATTTCCAGCGGGATTCAAGCCCGTAAACATAGAAGCATACGACAGAACAACAGACCCTGGAGTCTGGATCGAGGATTATATCCTCCACATACACATGGCCAGAGGAGATGACCTCCACGCCATAAAATACTTACCCCTTAAGCTCAAAGGGCCAGCCCGGCATTGGCTTAAAAGCCTTCCCGAAAACACCATGGGAAGTTGGGAAGCGCTCGAGGATGCTTTCCGGGCAAATTTTCAAGGGACCTATGTCCGACCTCCGGATGCAGATGATCTGAGTCATATAACTTAGCAGCCCGGAGAGTCCGCCCGGAAACTCTGGAACAGATTCCTTACTAAAAAGAATCAGATAGTCGACTGTCCGAATGCCGAGGCCCTAGCAGCTTTCAAACATAGCGTCCAAGACGAATGGCTCGCCAGACACCTCGGCCAAGAAAAGCCAAGAACAATGGCCGCATTAACAAGCCTCATGACCCGCTTTTGTGCAGGAGAGGATAGCTGGTTGGCAAGAAGCAGCACCAGCGACCCGAATACATCCGAACCCAGAGATGGGAACGAGAAACCGCATCATAACAAAGAACCGCGCCGGATCAAGGACAACAGCCCGATGAGCACGACAGTAAACGCTGGATTCAAAAGCTCTCGGCAAAATCAGAAAAAGCCGCCCCCCAAAGATGACTGGGACGAGCTATCCAACCTCAACAAAATCTTGGACAAAATATGTCAAATCCACAGTACTCCTGGGAGACCTGCAAACCATACCCACAAAGATTGTTGGGTCTTTAAGCAGGCCGGCAAACTCAACGCCGAACACAAGGGGCTCGACACACCAAGCGAGGATGACGACGCACCCCACAAGCAGAACACCGGAGAACAAAAGAAGTTCCCACAAGAAGTCAAGACAGTAAATTTAGTTCAGATGACAAAAGGGAAAAACAGAACGGTGCTTACAAGGACACGCGCCGTACGGCCAGCCCCAGAGGAGCACCGCCACTGGTTGTTACAACCAATCACCTTTGATCATCAGGATTACTCCAAAGGAGCCCAGAACGCAGGCTGAACTGCCTTGGTCGTGAATCCGATTATTAACGGACTCCAGTTTACAAAAGTCCTTATGGACGACGGCAGTGACTTGAACCTGTTATATCAGGACACAATCTGCAAACTAGGGGTAAACCCAGCTATAATCCGCCATGGCAACACTTCCTTTCAAGGAGTCACGCCAGGTCCAGATACACAAAGTATGGGTTCCCTTTCGTTAGAAGTCACGTTCGGCTCACCCGACAACTTCCGAAGCAAAAAGCTAAAATTCCACATCGCCCCATTCGTAAGTCGCTATCAAGCGCTACAGGGACGTGAAGCTTTCACCCGCTTTAACGCAATACCGCATTATGCATCCCTTACACTTAAAATGCCCGGCCCACGAGGCATCATTTCATTACAGGGGAATATAAATTGACCCCAAAGTACGGGCAAAGGTGCGGCCGCCTGGACAGCCGCCCACTAATCCAGCCCTACTATCCCGGACCCGGCTCGACGAGTCCGGCGTAAACGTACATATGCTTAATAGCCGCATAACCCCGTACAAGGGGCTCCGCGTGTTCACGCCCGGAGACAATACGGCTCAATTCTTGCTCCAACTATATTTTGTTTATTTTAATATAGATTTCTCGCACGCTTATTTTTTACTAAGTTCCTCTCTTTCGCAGACGAACATCGTGCTACGCCCGTCCAGGATACGGCACAACGGAGACACAGGCGCAGACGTGCAGCAGGGACCCGTTTCAAGGATTCTTTTCAGATTAAGACCCTGCGTAAACCTTTTTTACTGTCTCTTGTTGACAACATCCCCCGGTTTTCGCTATAACCGAGGAGGAGGCTGGCGTCTTGGCATGTGGCCACGCCAGAATTTTTGCGCGTACCTGGACACCAGGGGCTTTTTTACCAAGGGCTCTATTTCGGCCCGTCTTCATAAAGACCGAATACCTTAGGGAGTGTTCGGCGTCGCGAGTTTGGCCCTATATGCATCAGCTCCGAATCATGTCTTTGGTCAAATGTTGGGTTTGCCCGACTCCTGTGTTTTGCTGCCTTACGTTCCGTTATATCGGCTAACGCGGCACCAGGAGAACTACTGTGATTGTGCCCCGGTTCGGCCAGGCGAGCACCTCAGTAGAGAAAGCCGAAAACTGACTGTCATGATATAGCGAGAGACTGGTCAACCACTCGATTACTTTTGGAATCTTTAGGATTCCTCCGCATTAATGAAGGGCCGCTTCCCGGTCAGGCACACTCACGCCCCGAATTCGGGTGAGCGCGGTGCCCCTAGGGGCTATTCAGTAGCCCCACTGTCAAACTCCTATGGCTAAGTGAAAGTGATAAAGCATTATAGTCCGGTTGCCTAGTTCGCCGCGCCACCACCTCCTTTATAGGACCAAGACGTTGGATTAAGTGTGAAAAGGTGCCTTTTTGCGAACACCCCCGCATTCTTGCGTGGGGGCTGAAGCCAACGACTGCCATCTTTCAGGTTATATACACATATATACATTAAACGGCCGCACAGGAGGCATATAATTCTTGCAAGCACAAGTATAAAAAGCCTTTATATTCCATCAAAATATTCGTTTTACAATAGTACACGCTATTCGAACACAACATCCTTTGAGCAATGCGACTCTATTAAACGAGCGCCATGAAGAACTTCCTCAAAGTAGTGCTTGGCAGGTACTCAGCTTTCGTCCGAATCCCGGGATGCAACAACACTGGCCTTCATATCCGCCTAGTATGTTTTGACACGGGAAAGAGCCATCTGTGCGCCCTCTATGCACGCCGACCTCTTCATTGCATCAGCATGCGGCACCGAACCAAGGAACTGCTGCACCAAGCCAAAATAACTCTTCGGCTCTGGCTTCTCCGGCCATAGACGACTCGCAACATACCTCATGGCAAGCCCGGATAACCTGTTCAGCTCCGCCCAGGCGGCCAAACGGTCGGATACCGAAAGTGGGCCTTCTGGATTGTGGAACTGCGACCAAAAAAGCTCTTCCAATCCATGGTCACCTCGGCCGCGGAAGTGTTCGGTCGCGTCCGCCGCACTAGCTGCCAAATCCAGATAAGTGTTTTCCGCACTCCACTGTCAGTCTAACGGAGCATACTTGGGGTCTCCGAACTTCATCCGCAGCATATAGGGCTTTCCAGACGTGATATGTCCGGCCTGACGCAGCTCCTCCTTCATAGCTCTCATTGCAGAGCGAGTATCCTTGGCTTCGGTAGTGATCTTTTCAAGGTCCTTCTGAGCCGCCCTATCTTCTTGTTCATGAAATTTACAGCGGTCGGTAGCATCCTTCAATTTTATGGCCATCTCAGCCACTACCTTCTTGCTCTGGCAGTGAGCAGCCTGTTCGGTTTTTAGCTCTTCAGCCGCTTTAACGGCAGCGGCATCACTTCTCCTTGCTTGTTCCTTGGCTCGGGCAAGTTCCACCCGAAGGTTCTCCACGGCAGCAGCACCATCTACAATACACATATATATAAGGCCCGAGCATCGAGCTCCTATTACCAGGTGTCTTTGGAACATACCTTGTGCCTCGTCTAGCCGCTTATTTACAAGCACGATGTCGGCATCTGCTACGTCAAGTTGCCGCTTTAGCTCGGCAGATTCATCAGTCCGGCTAGCCACCGAACACCTCGCCACCTTCATGGAAAAGGTGACATATTATACCTAGGGTTATGATCCTCTGTGCGCCGTCACTCTTGACGAAACACAGAGTCTCAGGGGCTACTATTCATACATGGCGCATTTAATATGCGGCTCTACCAAAAGGTACAACTTTTTGCGTACCTCAAAGCCTGTTAGTAAACTCCTGGCAGCCTCGTACAATCCGCTTTCCGCGGATGAAATCCTTCCAATCACCGTATTCATCAACATACGGTGTTCTTCTGAGATGGACGCCCTCCCAAGCAGATCCTTCAGCCCCTCCGACTGCGCACCAGAGGGTGCCGGACTAGACTGACGACCTTTTCCAGGGTCCGGACTTGGGAAGACCCTCCGAGATGACACCTCGAGGTCGCCTGCCTTGTGAGACGGTGCAACAAGGGGAGGCATTTCGCTCTCTATCATCTCCGGACGAAGATCCCCTGAAGATGAGCTCTGCTGAGAAGGTTTGAGATCCGAACTGCAAGGTAATGTTTCGGTTATCTTCCTCAGAAATAAAATAGGAGTGTCATTCATTATGGAACCCCTCCCTTCACTTACGTCTCGGGGGAGAGTGGGTCCCCTTTAGGGGGAGATTCGGCCGGGGCGTTCTCCGGTGCCGAACCCTCTGGCGAAGATTTCTTCCCCCGTTTTGAGGCCATCACCTCCGGGTCTTCAGAGGCGGTCCTTTTCTTTCCCTGGTCGGGGGAATTTTCGATTCTTCCCTTCCTAACAGCCTCCTTCACGGAGGCGGTAGCTCCTTGGTTCCCCCCTTCACCTTCCGCCAAAAGCGCGACCTCCAGCATCCTGGTTAGCATGGGATTCGGCGCGGTCTCGGGCAGGGGGGTTGGACACCTGATAAGCTTTGCCTTCACTATCCACTCCTGTTCAAAGGACAACTCTGTTAAGGGTAATTTTGTGATGAAAATATAGATGGTGTGTCCAAATACGGGGCTACTAACCTTAGCATCCGGGCGATTGCAGCTCAGACCTGCGTCCTCGGACAAATCCGGACACCTTGCTTGTGATCCGAAGAACAATTTGTACATCTCCACGGGTGTCGCACCCATGAAATGTTGGAGGATTCGCGGTCCCTCCGGATTAAATTCCCACAGGCGGAGAGGTCGACGTTTGCAGGGCAGTGTGCGGCGAATCAGCATAACTTGCGCCACTACGGTCAAATTGATATCTCTTTCTAGAAGATCTCGAATGCGGTCCTGCAGCAAGGGCACGTCTTTGGGCGGCCCCCAGATAAGTCCTTCATTAACCCATGATGCTAGCCATGGTGGGGGACCCGAGCGAAAAGTAGGTGGCGCCACCCATGTGGTGCCCCTGGGGGCTGTGATGTAAAACCAGTCACGTTACCATAAGCCGAACTCCTCTTGAAAAGAGCCCTCGGGCCATGGAGCGCGGGCCATCTTGCTTATTATAGCTCCTCCGCACTCAGCGTGCTGCCCCTCGATCATCTTCGGTTCCACCATGAAGGTTCTTAGCCACAATCTGAAGTGAGGAGTAATATGGAGGAAGGCCTCACACACGACAATGAATGATGAGATTTGGAGGATGGACTCCGGAGCTAAGTCGTGGAACTCCAGTCCGTAATAAAACATAAGCCCCCTCACGAAGGGATCAATCGGGAAGCCTAGCCCCCGAAGGAAGTGAGATGCAAACACCACGCTCTCACTGGGCTGGGGAGTGGGAATGGCCTACCCTTGAGCAGGCAGCCTATGCGAGATTTCACCGGTTAGATACCTGGCATCTCTTAGCTTTCGCACATCTTCTTCCGTAACGGAGGAAGGCATCCGCCAGCCTTGAAGGTCGGAGCCGGACATCGTCGAAGGTCCTAAGCGCCTAAAAACTAGAACTTTGGGTGTTGGAACTCGAAGCAAGGGGCGAATTCGATTGGATTGACAAAAAGGGAGTCAAGCCTTGATCTCTTTATAAAGGAGTTGAATACCAAGAGCCCTCCCCGTAACCGTTTGAGACTCGCTTTCAATTAGGGAGTCATACCAAAGGCACGGTTGGGTTACCCACGCTCATATTGATGAGAATCCCAGAATAAGGGGACACGATCTCTGGTCTGACAAGACGTGCCAAGGAAACCGCCTCGCTGAACGCGCTGAGGTGGAACAGTAAA
The DNA here is from genome assembly GCF_018294505.1 of Triticum aestivum. Classification (NCBI taxonomy): domain Eukaryota; kingdom Viridiplantae; phylum Streptophyta; class Magnoliopsida; order Poales; family Poaceae; genus Triticum; species Triticum aestivum. Next base: position 364,397,061 of record NC_057807.1, read on the forward strand.
ATGATTCGAATAAAGGCCTGGCCATGATGTCATGCTGCGGAATACGTCAGCAGATTAGATTTGTGCAAATATTATTCTCTCTACGGTGTCATGTGGAACTTATTTTGCAGAGCCGGACACTATCCTGGTGTTCAACATCTTCTATGAAGTATTCGGAGGAGGAACCTGCCTTGCAATGCCGAAGACAACTTGCGCATCGGACTCGTCGTCATTGAAGCTGGTTCAGGGTCTACTGAGGGAGTCCTGGATTAGGGGGTGTCCGGATGGCCGGACTATGACCTTTGGCCGGACTCCCGGACTATGAAGATACAACATTGAAGACTCCGTCCCGTGTCCGGCTGGGACTTTCCTTGGCGTGGAAGGAAAGCTTGGGGATACGATACGAAGATCTCCTCCCATTGTAACCAACTCTGTGTAACCCTAGCCCTCTCCGGTGTCTATATAAACCGGAGAGTTTTAGTCCGTAGGACGAACAACAATCATACCATAGGTTAGCTTCTAGGGTTTAGCCTCTCTGATCTCGTGGTAGATCCACTCTTGTACTACCCATATCATCAATATTAATCAAGAAGGAGTAGGGTTTTACCTCCATCGAGAGGGCCCGAACCTGGGTAAAAACATCATGTCCCTTGTCTCCTGTTACCATCCGCCTAGACGCACAGTTCGGGACCCCCTACCCGAGATCCGCCGGTTTTGACACCGACAATTACCATCCGCGCCCGTCTTCTTCTTAAAGATCCATTTGTTTTCTATTGCTCGCCGATCATCGGGCAAGTCTGTCAAAGTCCATACTTTGTTTTCATACATGGATTCTATCTCGGATTGCATGGCTTCAAGCCATTTTTTGGAATCTGGGCCCGCCATCGCTTCTTCATAGTTCGAAGGTTCACCATTGTCTAACAACATGATTTCCAGGATAGGGTTGCCATACCACTCTGGTGTGGAACATGTCCTTGTGGACCTACGAAGTTCAGTAGCAACTTGATCCGAAGTACCTCGATCATAATCATTAATTTCCTCTCCAGTCGGTGTAGGCACCACAGGAACATTTTCCTGAGCTGCACTACTTTCTGGTTCAAGAGGTAGTACTTCATCGAGTTCTACTTTCCTCCCACTTACTCCTTTCGAGAGAAACTCTTTTTCCAGAAAGGATCCGTTCTTGGCAACAAAGATCTTGCCTTCGTACTAAGGTAGAAGGTATACCCTATGGTTTCCTTAGGGTATCCTATGACGCATTTTTCTGACTTGGGTTCGAGCTTTTTAGGTTGAAGTTTCTTGACATAAGCATCGCATCCCCAAACTTTTCGAAACGACAGCTTAGGTTTCTTCCCAAACCATAATTCATACGGTGTCGTCTCAATGGATTTAGACAGAGCCCTATTTAAAGTGAATGTAGCTCTCTCTAGAGCGTATCCCCAAAAGGATAGCGGTAAATCGGTAAGAGACATCATAAATTGCACCATATCCAATAGAGTGCGATTACGAAGTTTGGACACACCATTACGCTGAGGTGTTCCAGGCGGCGTTAGTTGTGAAACGATTCCACATTTCCTTAAGTGCGTACCAAATTCGTGACTTAAGTATTCTCCTCCACGATCTAATCGTAAGAACTTTATTCTTCGGTCACGTTGATTTTCTACTTCATTCTGAAATTCCTTGAACTTTTCAAAGGTCTCAGACTTGTATTTCATCAAGTAGACATACCCATATCTACTTAAGTCATCAGTGAGAGTGAGAACATAACGATATCCTCCGCGAGCCTCAACGCTCATTGGACCACACACATCAGTATGTATGATTTCCAATAAGTTGGTTGCTCGCTCCATTGTTTCGGAGAACAGAGTCTTGGTCATTTTGCCCATGAGGCATGGTTCACATGTGTCAAATGATTCATAATCCAGAGACTCTACAAGTCCATCAGCATGGATCTTCTTCATGCGCTTGACACCAATGTGACCAAGGCGGCAGTGCCCAAGTATGTGGGACTATCATTATCAACTTTACATCTTTTGGTATTCACACTATGAATATGTGTAATATTACGTTCGAGATTCATTAAGAATAAACCATTGACCATCGGGGCATGACCATAAAACATATCTCTCATATAAATAGAACAACCATTATTCTCGAATTTAAATGAGTAGCCATCTCGCATTAAACAAGATCCAGATACAATGTTCATGCTCAAACTTGGCACTAAATAACAATTATTGAGGTTTAAAACTAATCCCGTGGGTAAATGTAGTGGTAGCATGCCGACGGCGATCACATCGACCTTGGAACCATTCCCGACGCGCATCGTCACCTCGTCCTTCGCCAGTCTCCACTTATTCCGCAGCTCCTGCTGTGAGTTACAAATATGAGCAACGACACCGGTATCAAATACCCAGGAGTTACTACGAGTACTGGTAAGGTACACATCAATTACATGTATATCACATATACCTTTAGTGTTGCCGGCCTTCTTGTCCGCTAAGTATTTGGGGCAGTTCCGCGTCCAGTGACCCTTCCCTTTGCAATAAAAGCACTCAGTCTCAGGCTTGGGTCCATTCTTTGACTTCTTCTCGGCAACTGGCTTACCGGGCACGGCAACATCTTTGCCGTCCTTCTTGAAGTTCTTCTTACCATTGACCTTCTTGAACTTGGTGGTTTTATTGACCATCAACAGTTGATGTTCTTTCTTGATTTCTACCTCTGCCGACTTCAGCATTGAAAATACTTCAAGAATAGTTTTCACCATCCCCTGCATATTGTAGTTCATCCCAAAGCTCTTGTAGCTCGGTGGGAGCGACTGAAGGATTCTGTCAATGACCGCCTCGTCCGAGAGGTTAATGTCCAGCTGGGACAGGCAGTTGTGCAACCCAGACATTTTGAGTATGTGCTCACTGACAGAACTATTTCCCTCCATCTTACAACTATAGAACTTGTCGGAGACTTCATATCTCTCGACCCGGGCATGAGCTTGGAAAACCATTTTCAGCTCCTCGAACATCTCATATGCTCCGTGTTGCTCAAAACGCTTCTGGAGCCCCGGCTCTAAGCTGTAAAGCATGCCGCACTGAAGGAGGCAGTAATCATCAGCACGTGACTGCCAAGCGTTCATAACGTCTTGGTTCTCTGGGATGGGTGCTTCACCTAGCAGTCCTTCTAGGACATATGCTTTCTTGGCAGCTATGAGGATGATCCTCAGGTTCCGGACCCAGTCCGTATAGTTGCTGCCATCATCTTTCAGCTTAGTTTTCTCTAGGAACGCGTTGAAGTTCATGTCGACATGAGCGTTGGCCATTTGATCTACAAGACATATTTTTTAAAGATTTTAGACTAAGTTCATGATAATTAAGTTCATCTAATCAAATTATTTAATGAACTCCCACTCAGATTTGACATCCCTCTAGTCTTCTAAATGTTACATGATCCGAGTCGACTAGGCCATGTCCGATCATCACGTGAGACAGACTAGTCATCATCGGTGAACATCTCCATGTTGATCGTATCTTCCATACGACTCATGTTCGACCTTTCGGTCTCTGTGTTCCGAGGCCATGTCTGTACATGCTAGGCTTTTCAAGTTAACCTAAGTGTTTTTGCATGTGTGAAGCTGTCTTACACCCGTTGTATGTGAACGTAGGAATCTATCACACCCGATCATCACGTGGTGCTTCGAAACGATGAACTTTAGCAACGGCGCACAGTTAGGGGGAACACTTTCTTGAAAATATTACAAGGGATCATCTTATTTACTACCGCCGTTCTAAGTAAACAAGGTGCATAAACATAATAAACATCACATGCAATTATATAGTAGTGACATGATATGGCCAATATCATATAGCTCCTTTGATCTCCATCTTCGGGGCTCCATGATTGTCGGTGTCAAAACCGGCGGATCTCGGGTAGAGGGTCCCGAACTGTGCATCTAGGCGGATGGTAACAGGAGACAAGGGACACGATGTTTTTACCCAGGTTTGGGCCCTCTCGATGGAGGTAAAACCCTACTCCTGCTTGATTAATATTGATGATATGGGTAGTACGAGAGTGGATCTACCACGAGATCAGACAGGCTAAACCCTAGAAGCTAGCCTATGGTATGATTGTTGTTCGTCCTACGGACTAAAACTCTCCCGTTTATATAGACACCGGAAAGGGCTATGGTTACACAGAGTCGGTTACAATGGGAGGAGATCTTCATATCGTATCGCCAAGCTTGCCTTCCACGCCAAGGAAAGTCCCATCCGGACACGGGACGGAGTCTTCAATCTTGTATCTTCATAGTCCGGGAGTCCGGCCAAAGGTCATAGTCCGGCCATCCGAACACCCCCTAATCCAGGACTCCCTCAGTAGCCCCTGAACCAGGCTTCAATGACGACGAGTCCGGCGCGCAAGTTGTCTTCGGCATTGCAAGGCGGGTTCCTCCTCCGAATACTTCATAGAAGATGTTGAACACCAGGATAGTGTCCGGCTCTGCAAAATAAGTTCCACATGCCACCGTAGAGAGAATAATATTTGCACCAATCTAATCTGCTGACGTATTCCGCAGCGTGACATCACGCCACGGCCAGGCTTTTATTCATTTTACTATTCCACCTCAGCGCGTTTAGCGAGGCGGTTTCCTTGGCATGTCTTGTCAAAGCGGAGACCGTGTCCCCTTATTCCGGGATTCTCATCAATACGGGCGTGGGTAACCCAACCGCGCCATTAGCCGCGGCGCTTGGGAGATAAGCGAGTTTTATGAGGCCGATGGGGGCTCGTGGTTTCGGCCACCCATATAAGGGGATAAGAATCTACCCTTTCCGTTTACGCCTTCTTCTTCCTTCGCTTATTCGTCCCTGCGCGCTCGAGCTCCAACGCCCAAGCCCGCACTTCCCACCTCAACCTTCTCCAATCATGTCCGGAGCGGGAGGTAGATGGATGGCCTCCTCCGTCACGGAGGGGCAAATCAAAAAGATGAGGAAGGCCGGATACTTGTCTGACGACATCGCGCACCGGCTTCCAGATGAGGGGCAACTCATCCCCACCCCTAGGCCCCATGAGAGGGTTGTTTTTCTTCCCCATTTCCTCCGCGGACTGGGTTTTCCCCTTCACCCGTTCGTCCGAGGGCTCATGTTCTACTACGGCCTGGACTTCCACGATCTGGCCCTGAACTTCATCCTCAACATCTCGGCATTTATCGTCCTGTGCGAGGCCTTCCTCTGCATCCAGCCCCACTTCGGCTTATGGCTGAAGACTTGGGTGGCCGCCAAGCGGAGTGCGGAGGCGCCATGGTGGTCCGGATGGCCAACATCCTATGGCTCGAGGGCTCCTTCGTGGAGACAATAAAGGGATGGCAGTCGGGGTGGTTCTACATCACCGAGCCATGCGATCCCAAATGGGCGGCGGCCCCCGAGTTTCGATCTGGCTTCCCCACACGGCTCACTTCCTGGAAAGAGACGGGCCTAACATGGGGGGATTCGGAGGAGCTGACCGGAATTCAAACCTGCGTCAAAAAACTGGTGAACAAGAATCTCAAGCTTGTCAACGTAGTCCAGGTCATGCTCATCCGCCGGATCCTCCCATGCCAACAACGGGCCTTCAAATTGTGGGAGTTTGATCCAGCACAGCATCAAACCCTGAGCAAGCTTTTCGACACTACGTACAAATATGCCTGGAAGGTGCTGTTTAAGGGCACCGAGGCACTCGCATCCGCTACCGAAGATCGCGGACTCAGCTCGCGGTGTCAGGCCAGCGAGGTAAGCTACTCTGCCCTTTATGGGACCCTTGTCTTTCATAGTCTAACTCTGTGTGGGGTCTAACCTCCCTTTCCTTTAACAGGACTGGCTAAAGACGTCCGGGCAGATGAACTGTCCACCTCCCTTACCAGAAGACCCAACGGACGCCCAATTGACAGGGCTGTTGGTCCCGGCACCTCACGTGGTGCCGGAGAAGAAGGCCAAGAAGAAGGCCACGGAGACTCGCAAGAGCTCCCGGCGCCTGGTGGTGTCGGGTTCATCGCCCGACAACCCCGAAGCACCCTCCGACTCTGAAGACAAGGAGGAGGAAGAAGAAGAAGCCTCTCCCCCTCCGACAGGGGGAGGAAAGAAAAGATAGGCCGCCCCAACTGGGGAGGCAGGAGGGTCCAAGAAGGGGAAAACCCTTCTGCCGGACTACGCCTCTGACACCGAAGATGGCGAGGAGGAATGGCCATCCAGGGTCAAGCCCCTGGCAAAATCGTAAGCATCCGGTCATCCGAATAACTTATGACGCCCCTCCATTATTTGGCATTTTCTGACGCTGCATTTGATCATGCAGTCCGCCCGAGGCTTAGCTCGACGATTCGATGAGCGGCTCCTTGGATTCGTCAGATGTGAATAGCGCTTCACTCCCGACGGCCTCCTCCCCTCTCCCTATGGATGACACCGAGGTGGAGTCCCGAAAGGGACTAAACCAGGCGGAGGTGGTCCTGGAGGCGCCGCAAGGCGACCTCCCAGACTCCAGGCCCAAAGGGGGTAAAGCCCCGAAGGGATCCAAGTCCGGCCCCGGGCTGGACACTGCTCCAGAACCATCAATGGTTCCAGAGTCCGGCAGGCGGCGCCTTCATAAGAAGGGCAAGCCTATGACGCCGGCGACCTCCGTCCATCCGGAGGCGCCGGACAATTTGCTAGAGGTGCTTAACGGCGCCTCCATCAACGAGGAACACCGCACTGTTATGAGTGCGGTGATTCAGAAGGTTCAGTCCGCCAAGAGCAGGCTGACAAAAGCCTGTACAAGCCTGTTAACAGGCTTTGAGGTATGTGTTCAAAAACATATAAAAATGTTACTGCTAGACAGTAGCCCCTGGCTTATTTCGGTGTTCGGAAAGAAAAGCCGAGCTGAGGATCTAAAAAGATATACGCAGGAGTCTAAAAAATATGTCAATATGGGAATGTAGGCTGCACTGCTGACCTCTGTCGCACTGACTGCGGAGGTCAATGCATTGAAGGAGAACCTCGAGCGGTCCGAGAATAAGCTCGGCCGTGCCAAGAAGCAGCTCGAGGTCAAGGAGGGTATGTAATACCGCATGTAAATGTATATAAAAATACTTGGTTGCAAATAATGACAGGACCAACGTAAATATTGCAGGGGCCACAGCCGAGGTGGCGACCCTGAAGGAGGCGGTCTCCAAGGCCGAAAACAGTGCGGCCTTGGAGCGCACCGAGCGAGAGAAGCAGGAGGCGCGGGTGGCGGAGGTGCGGTAAGAGTTCCAGCCTCTCGTGGAAAAACACGAGAGTTTGGAGCGTGACTCGAAGACTCGAGAGTCCGAGCTCGCCTTGGCTCTTGAGAGTGCCAAGACCGCTAAGGCCGAAGCCCAAAAGGCCCTCCAGGAGATCGAGGCAATGAAGAAGATAGCGGCGGGTAAGGCATTCTTTATGCAAAGCAAGAATATAAAAGTAAATTATCTGTTACTTACCCGAATCCGGAGCTCTCAAGGAGCGTTCGCCGATCTGCCCCGTAGTTTGTCTGATGCTGCCGCATTCTACCGAGCCGAAGAGGGGAGCTCGACGGAAAAGGTGTTCTGGTCTCAATATGCTGAGGCCGGACATCCGGTGCCCTTGAGCGACTAGCTAAAGCAGCTGGTCGAACTCCACAAGGTGGCCGAACAGGCCATGAGGGGCCTCATAGTTCGGCTGTGGTCTAGAGAAGCCATGCCTGGGAGCTACTTCGGTCTGGTGCGGCGGCTGGTGGACGCGTGTCTGTGGATTGAGGTCGTCTGTATCGAAGGTGCCCGTCGGGCCCTTGCCCGTGCTAAAGTGCACTGGGGCAAGCTGTACTGTGAGAAGCTTTTGACGGACGCGCCACTGCCGGGCAAGGAGTATCGTACGCCCGAGATGTATTATAAGGGCGCCCTGAAGGTGCCCGCCTTATAGCGGACAAATGCTCCAAAGATGTAATTTTTGAGTAGACTCGCATCTGTTATCCTGTACGCTGAAAACTTTGTTCATATGCGTTAAGCAACGCTTTGTTAATTTAAAATATTACCTTCTATGCGGCCGTTTATCAAATCTGAGAGATGCAAGTCGTCGGCTTCTACCCCCATGCCACAAGTGCTGGGGTGTTCGGGATAAACCTGAGCGCTCTTGTTCCCATTCTTGGGTCCATCTAGGGAGGCGCTCAGCACAATGAACTAGGCCATCGGACTTATAATACTTTATCACTCTCACTTAGCCATAGAATTCTGTAATTTTAAATTTCGGCGAAGCCCCTAGTATTCGGAAGACCGAGTTCGGGGCGCTATCCACGCCTAGGCCGGATAAGTCCGGCTCCTCGCTCTAAGCGGCATAAGTCTTTAAGGACTCGAAAAACCTCGCGAACAGCGACAGGTCTCTCGCACTATCATGACGGTCAGTTTTAGCTTTCTCTACTGAGGTATTAACCCAGCTCAACTGGGGCACAATCGAAGTAGTTCTCCCAGTGCTACCTTAGCCAACATTGCGGAACGTAAGGTACCAAAACATGGGAGCCGGGCAAACCCAACTATTGACCAAAGACATGATTCAGAGCCGATGCATATAGTGCTATAAGTTCGGGGTGCCGCACTCATGAGAGTGTTCGGTCTTCTCACACCATGTTATGGGGTGCTTAAGCCCCTGGTGTATTGGCCGTACCAAAGTGTACGGTTGCAGAATGTCATGACTGAACATATTTGTATATAAAACAAATAGGTGAGTACAACAATAGATAAGAGCTATGTATTGTTTATTAAAAAAAAGGGGCTGCTACGAAAGCAGAACGATACAAGTAGTGCGATAAGCAAGAGATGGGATTATTTGACATGTCCCTCTCTAGGGGCAAGCTGCGCGTTTTTAAGTAAAACAGGTATTAAGCTCGTTATAGAGACCACCTGGACATTTGACGCGGCTTGTTCTCTCCCTGGCTGTTGCATCTTGTGTTCGGCGAGTGTATTGCCAGACAGGCCTTCCGAATAGTTAGGTCCTGAAAGTGTGCAAAAAGGAAACGGCGGAATAGGGAGCCCCTTAGTGCGGTTGAGCCGCATTCTGGGCGTGTCGTAGTTGTGCCCCTCCCCTTATGCCCATGGTATCTCTAAGGCGTAATTATGTGTCAGGACCCCGACTCAATGCCACATCGATCTAGCATGTAACACCTCATATCACTTTGCGGCCTCACGCACGGTATCCCCACGGGTGTCGCCTTACCTTTGCCCGGGACCGTTTGCGCCTTTTGGCACACGTATATGATAGTGTCGCTAGCATCCATATGATAAGGAGCCCGGGCTGACATGGCTAGTCATAAACCCAAAGTGGCACAAACTTACAGGGACAGGCATACATGACCCAGCAACGAACGTGTCGGTCATCAGCGAGTGAATCCGGGCTGTAGAAACTGGGCTAGCAGGACTCCGGTAAACCGGGCTGTAGCAGGCTAACAGGACTCCGGTAGACACCGCGTGACATTTCCCCGAAGGGACAGACACAGGAACGAAGAAGGACACATGCCGACCAGCCTAAGTGTTCCGGAGCAGTAGCAAGCTACCAAGGCTCAGTGGAAGCACTAGGAGACATTTCCCGGTAAGAGAGGCTACCAAGGATAAACAACTAGATAGTCAGATCCCACACATACCAAGCATTTCAATAACATACACACAATATGCTCGATATGTGCAAATACAACATGGCAGCACAACATGACTCTACAACTCAAGTATTTTATTCAATAGGCTCCGAGGAGCGAGATATTACAAACATGGGTCTCATGACCCAACAATCAGAGCATACAAGTCAAAGCACATGCGGAAGCTTAACATGTCTGAGTACAGACATCTACAAAAGAAAAAGGCTGAGAAGCCTGCCTATCTACCAGATCCTGTCGAAGGCACAAGATCGTAGCTGAGGTAACAAGCTAAACGTCGAAGTCCACGCGGTACTACTAGCGAGACTGAAGTCTCTCTGCAAAAACATAAATTAAGCAACGTGAGTACAAATGTACCCAGCAAGACTTACATCAGATCTATCTATATATGCATCAGTATCAACAAAGGGGTGGTGGGGTTTAACTGCAGCAAGCCAGCTTTGACTCGGTGGCTATCCTGAACTACGACTGCAAGTAACTCTTTTGAGGTGGCGCACACGAGTCCACATATTCACCATATCAATACACCACTATGGATCCGCTCCCGTCTCCCTACGAGAACGCCATCCATAGTACTCACGCTTATCTTGCGCATTTGAGAGTATCCACTTTCACTTGTCTATGAACTGTACAGGCAACCCAGAAGTCCTTTACCGCGGACACGGCTATTCGAATAGATCATATTAACCCTGCAGGGGTGTACTTCTTCACACACGCTCTCACCACTTACCGCCGTTTACACGACATGTACTCGGCAACCTTCAAGCGGAAGCCCAGCGAGGGTGTCGGCCACGACCTGACTAACCACACAAGTCTCTCGTCCAGGTTTATCACCTATTCAGGTTCCATCCGCAAGGAGATCCGGCCGGGGTGTCGCACACGGCCCCAAACGATGTGTGCAGGGTTCCCAAGCCCACCATCCGGGTGCTACTTGGTACACCGGGCCACTGTGCCTAGTCTGTCCCAAGCCCACCTGTATCGGGTGCCACTTGGTAGACTACTAACACTACCTACAAACACCAGAAACTAGTTGCAACTCCTGGACAGAGATCATGTTGATTAATAAGTCGAGAGCGGTCTAGTTACCGGAACCCAATATGCGGTAGTAACTGTTCATGGATCACAAACACAGAACTCAGTTCCTGAGGACGGTTTCAATGAGACAACCCACCATGTACGCCTACATGGCCTCTCACCGCTACCTTTACCAAATCGTGTTCACACACTTAGCTCACACACAGTAGGACATGCTTACACACCTCCGATTCATTCCCGATGAATCAGACCTGACTCAACTCTAAGTAGTAGCAGACATGACAAACAAGCATGAATGAGTAGGCACAATAGGGCTCAAACAACTCCTACTCATGCTAGTGGGTTTCATCTATTTACTGTGGCAATGACAGGTCATGCAAAGGATAAAGGGGTTCAGCTACCGCAGCAAGTAACAGATGAATCGGTGTTGTCCTAATGCATTAAAAGAGAGTAGGAGCGAGAGAGTGGGATTGTATCGGAATGAACAAGGGGGTTTTGCTTGCCTGGCACTTCTGAAGATAGTAAAGCTCTTCACCGGTGTCATCGATCTCGTCGTCGGTATCACGTCTAACGAGAGGGGACAAATACTGGCAACACAAAAGGAAACACAATCAATGCAATGCACAATATGATGCATGCTCATGACATGGCAATATGCTTATGATTTGAGCTGATGCAAATAAAACCAGATTAAATGAAGTTGGTTTGAATCAAAGATTCAAATTCAAACTCCATATGTGATTTATTACATGCCATTTAATTGAATTGTCCTAAACAGTAGTCATAAGTTGTTCTAACATGCATGAAAACAGTACAGATGGATAGATTGAATTTTTCTGATCATTTTTCATATATAAATTATTTCATTTGGAGTTACGGTTGAATTTCTATGATTTTTAGAAGTTTTGGACAATTTCTGGAATTTTTAGAATAAGAATAAATCCAGAAAAAGGTTAACTGCGTCAGCATGACGTCGTTGTGACGTCAGTAGGTCAACAGACCGGGTCCAAGTCAAACCTGACGCGTGGGACACATCAGTCAGTGACTCAGGGGTTAATTAAGGTTAAAACTAATCATAACCAAAACTAATAATGGCCTGGGGCCCATATGTCAGTGAGAGAGGGGTTTAATTAGTGGGGTCATCAGTGGCTAATGACGGCGCCACATCACCGGCCACCGGAGTTAGACGCCAGCGACCTCAAGCCGCGGCGGAAGGTCGCCGGAGCGGCGCTACGGGCGGCAATGGGTCAAGCCAAGGGCACCAGGGGGTGGCCCTCGCTCGCCCGCATCCAGGGGAGGCACCGGCTAGTCGCGGGGCGATCTGTAGCGGCGGCGGCGACAAGTTGGACGGCGGTCGGAGTTCGGCCAGGTCCGGCTCGGTGCTAGGGTGCACGGTAGGTCTAACTAGTGGGCGCGCCCGGCTCCTGGGAGCGTTCTGAGCATGGGGCAATGCTCGGACGCGAGTGGCAGCAGCTGTGGCCGCGGCGGCGCCATGGACAGCAGCTGCAAGCTCTCGGGCGCGGCAGCGCTAGTGCTAGAGGGCGAGTTAGACTGCGGGGAGAGAGGGAAAAGGCGTAGGAGCTCACAAGGGGTCGGGAGAGAAGCTCGGTGGGCTCGGGGAAGCTTCTGTGATGGCGAATTGACGACGGCGATCTCCGGGCACTGGAGATGAAGATGACGATGCTCCGGTCGACTGGGGCCTCCTCTGGTCACGTGCGTTGGGTGTGTAGCTCCACGGGGTCAGGGCGGAGCTCAGGGATGCATAGAGGGAGCGAGGGGGTGGCTGTGGCCGCGGTAAACGGCGTCGGCGGCGACGAGCTCCGCTCGGTGGGGGGGGAATAGAGAGGGATCCAGGGGGAGAAAGGAGAGGTGCAGGGGGGCGAGGGGGAGTGCGTGGCACTCGGGGCTGGCTCCAAAAGCGGCGGAAGCAGGAGGTGGCTTGGGCGCGTGCCGGCGCGCAGTGGCCACACGCCCTCCTGCCTACTGGCAGGAGGTTGAAGACGGTGGCAGCTGCGGTGGGCTGGGCCGTTGGAGTTGGGCCAGGTAGGCTGCGAGGTGAGCGCCAGGTACTTCTCTCTCTATCTCTCTTTTCCTGTTTTCTATTTTTCTACAGCTTTGTGGCTTTATTAAAAATACTAAATCAATCCCAAAAATCATGCAACTGCTCATGACCACTGTTAGAAATATATCCTACAGTAAACATTTCAGTTTGGGATTATTTGAGCATTTAAAATATTTTATAGTATTTAAATGCCCAAATGCAAGTAAGTAATGATTTAATTCAAAAATCCAGAATGGCCTAAGAATATGTTCATCATTTTTGGCAGAGGTTTTCACCTTTACCAGAAATCATGAACATTTCCAAAGGGCATTTTGGGTTTATTGAAAAAGATTTTATTTTGACCCTAGTTGAATTCATTAGATGCTAGGGTTTATCAGCCCCCATTTCAAGTTTCATAAAATTTAAACATGATGCATGGATGCTAAAGCAAAAACAAGCAAGGCCTGAACTGGGGATGTGACATTATGTACGCGTGGTACCGATATCACCATCTGGCGAGGGCTGGGGTTGGGGCCGCACTGCTATGCTTGCTCGGAACGTGCCAGTCGGATTTGTTGTAGGTTACTTCGGGCTCGCTTGACGTTGTCCGGACGTTTGACACCTGGATTGGAGAATTGCCTTGAGAGGCTACTCTGTACTTCCGCCGCCAGGGCCGCCGTGTGCTCCTCCATTCGGAGAGAGCGTTTGGTGTTTCCATTTACCGTGATGACTTCGCGAGGTCCTGGCATCTTGAGCTTGAGATATGCGTAGTGCGGCACCGCATTGAATTTTGCAAATGTGGTTCGTCCGAGCAGGGCGTGATAGCCACTGCAGAATGGGACTATGTCGAAGATTAACTCTTCGCTTCGGAAATTATCCGGGGATCCGAAGACCACTTCGAGTGTAATCAAGCCTGTACATCTGGCTTCTACACCTGGTATGACGCCTTTAAAGGTTGTCTTTGTGGGTTTAATCCTTGAGGGATCGATACCCATTTTCCGCACTGTATCCTGATAAAGCAGGTTCGGGCTGCTGCTACCGTCCATTAGGACTCTGGTGAGGTGAAATCCATCGATAATTGGGTCTAGGACCAATGCAGCGAATCTTCCGTGACGGATGCTAGTGGGGTGGTCCCTTCGATCAAAAGTGATCGGGCAGGAGGACCATGGGTTGAACTTTGGGGCGACTGGCTCCAACGCATAGACGTCCTTGAGAGCACGCTTCTGCTCCCTTTTGGGGATGTGGGTTGCGTATATCATGTTCACCGTCCGCACTTGTGGGGGGAATCCCTTCTGTCCTCTATTGTTCGGCGGCCGGGGCTCCTCCTCGTCATCGCTATGCAGCCCCTTGTCTCTGGTTTCGGCACTTAACTTGCCTGCCTGCTTGAACACCCAACAATCCCTGTTGGTGTGGTTGGCTGGCTGTTCGGGGGTGCCGTGTATCTGGCACGAGCGATCGAGTATCCGGTCTAAGATGGATGGGCCCGGAGGATTTCTTTTAAATGGCTTCTTCCGCTGACCGGGTTTAGAGCCTCTGAATCCGGCATTGACTGCCGTATCTTCAGTATTGTCGCCGTTAATGTGGCGCTTGTGCTTGTTGCGACGTGACCTGCCATTGTTGTCCTTGGTATCCGAATTGCCAGGGCACTTGGTTATGTTATTGCTATGAGCTAGCCAGCTGTCTTCTCCCGCACAAAAGGGGGTCATGAGTGTCGTGAGGGCTGCCATAGATTTCGGCTTTTCCTGTCCTAGGTGCCGGGAAGCCATTCGTCTCGGATGTTGTGCCTGAAGGCTGCAAGGGCCTCGGCGTCCGGACAGTCGACTATTTGATTTTTCTTGGTTAGGAACCGTGTCCAGAATTGTCTGGCCGATTCCTCTGGCTGCTGGATTATGTGGCTTAGGTCGTCGGCGTCTGGTGGTCGTACATAAGTGCCCTGGAAGTTGTCAAGGAATGTGGATTCCAGGTCCTCCCAGCAACTAATTAACTCTGCTGGCAGGCTGTTAAGCCAATGTCGAGCTGGTCCTTTAAGCTTGAGCGGGAGGTATTTGATGGCGTGTAGATCATCACAACAGGACATGTGGATATGAAGGAGATAATCCTCGATCCATACCGCAGGATCTGTTGTGCCATCGTATGATTCGATTTTTACGGGTTTAAAGCCCTCGGGGATTTGATGATCCATTACTTTGTCTGTGAAGCATAGTGGGTGTGCGGCGCCCCTGTACTGGGCTATATCACGACGCAGCTCGGATGAGCTTGGTCTGTTGTATTCGGCCTGGCCGTACTTATCATTTCCGGCATGACGGCTAGCGTCACGTGAAGCGGGGCTCCCATGCGATCCATAGATCGATCTTGTTTGCCTTGCCTTATTCTCCAATATGTCTCACAGGTCTATTGTGTCTTCCCGTACTCTGGTATGTTTTGAGCGGTGCCGAGGTGCGGCTTGGGTCGAGGGCCTGAAGGCCTATCTGTCGCGGCCACGGGGTGGCCGATTGGGCGCATCGTACACTAGTGATGTAGGTTTAGTTGCTTCCTCCTCAAGTTGGGGTAGGAGCCTGCGCTTTGGGTAGCTCTTGGAGGGGCGTTTGAGTTTATACTCTTCGGCCGCCAGGACTTCGGTCCATCTATCGGCTAGCAAGTCTTGGTCAGCTCTAAGTTGCTGCTGTTTTTTCTTGAGGCTGCTTGCCGTGGCCATAAGCCTGCGTTTGAAACGCTCTTGTTCGACAGGATCCTCTGGCACGACAAATTCGTCATCGTCAAGGCTTGCCTCGTCTTCGGAGTGAGGCATGTAATTGTCGTCCTCGACCTCTGCGTCGGCCGCTCTCTCATGAGGGCTGGCTCCTTCGTCCTCCTGCACTGAATCCTGCTGGAGGGGGTTGTCTTCGGCACTGTCCGGCATGTTGTTATCTCCTGTGCCGGAATCGCCGTTTTGCTTTGGCGGGACTTAGAGCGGCGCCGCTGACGTCGGCGCTTTGGTTGCTTCTTGGAGG
Organism: Triticum aestivum; assembly: GCF_018294505.1. Classification (NCBI taxonomy): domain Eukaryota; kingdom Viridiplantae; phylum Streptophyta; class Magnoliopsida; order Poales; family Poaceae; genus Triticum; species Triticum aestivum. The sequence continues at coordinate 364,412,730 of NC_057807.1, forward strand.
GGTCGTCCTCCGTTTTTTCATCGCCATCCCCTGCTTTGGGGGTGTCCACCATGTATATGTCATATGACGAGGTGGCTTTCCAGTTCCCTATAGGTGCTGGTTCTTGGTCATCTCCATCATCGGCGTCCATACCGTCGATGTCTTCGGAGTCAAAGTCGAGCATGTCGGTTAAATCGTCGACAGTGGCTACGAGGTGGGTGGTGGGTGGGCCTCGAATTTCTTTGCCGTCCGCATCCCAACCATGCTGACCGTAATCCGGCCAGGGCTCTCCTGACAAAAGAGAGAGACTTTAGTGAATTCCGGATATCGCCAAAGGGCGAGTGCTGAAATACGTCCGTGGCGGTGAACTCCATGATCGGAGCCCAATCGGGTTCGATCGGAAGAGGTGCGGAATATACGGAGTCCGGAATGGAGTCCGGCACCTTGGAGTCACGGGCCCTGCAAAGGACTAGGCTGGTATTCAGCTCTATCGCCATAGAGATTGCGGCTCCCGGGGTGGCGTCCAACCGTCCATCCCCGACTAGCGCAGTCGGCTCCGGGCTAATGATCGGAGCGGACACCTGAGCGGCACTCTGGGCGTTGTCCGGTGGCAGAGTTAGATCATGCCCATCAGGACAGAGCGGCATGCTCGGCCGTGGCTTGAATCCATCGAAATCAAGTCCCCGCGGATGTCGACCGTGTAATTTAAGCTTCCAAACCTAACCTGATGGCCAGGGGCATAGCTTTCGATCTGCTCCAGATGGCCAAGCGAGTTGGCCCGTAGTGCGAAGCCACCAAATACGAAGATCTGTCTGGGGAGAAATGTCTCACCCTGGACCGCGTCGTGATTGATCATCGAAGGAGCCATCGGGCCTAAAGGTGACGACACAGAGGAACTCTCAATGGAAGCACCAATGTCGGTGTCAAAACTGGCGGATCTCGGGTAGGGGGTCCCTAACTGTGCGTCTAGGCGGATGGTAACAGGAGACAAGGGACACGATGTTTTTACCCAGGTTCGGGCCCTCTCGATGGAGGTAAAACCCTACTCCTGCTTGCTTAATATTGATGATATGGGTAGTACAAGAGTGAATCTACCACGAGATCAGAGAGGCTAAACCCTAGAAGCTAGCCTATGGTATGATTGTTTTTCGTCCTACGGACTAAAACTCTCCGGTTTATATAGACACCAGAGAGGGCTAGGGTTACACAGAGTCGGTTACAATGGGAGGAGATCTTCATATCGTATCGCCAAGCTTGCCTTCCATGCCAAGGAAAGTCCCATCCGAACACGGGCGGAGTCTTCAATATTGTATCTTCATAGTCTGGGAGTCCGGCCAAAGGTCATAGTCCGGCCATCCGGACACCCCCTAATCCAGGACTCCCTCAATGATCATCTTCGTCACCGGCATGACACCATTATCTCCATCATCATGATCTCCATCATCGTGTCTCCATGAAGTTGCTCGCCAACTATTACTTCTACTACTATGGCTAACGGTTTAGCAATAAAGTAAAGTAATTACATGGCGTTAAATCATTGACATGCAGGTCATACAATAATTAAAACAACTCCTATGGCTCCTGCCGGTTGTCATACTCATCGACATGCAAGTCGTGATTCCTATTACAAGAACATGATCTCAGACATCACAATATATCATTCATCATTCATCACAACTTTTGGCCATATCACATCACAAATCAATTGCTGCAAAAACAAGTTAGACATCCTCTAATTGTTTGTCACATCCTAGTTAGCCATGCATTAGAGTGTTGCATCATGTTTATTCTTTCACCAGAAACCTGAAATGGGGATGACAGAACCCCCAGTTCCCTCTGAAACCAACTAGGGTTTACTAAAAACTTTTTCAATGAACCTGAAATGCCCTTCTAAAATGCCCATCATTTTTGTCTTGGTTCAGAACCTCTGCCAAAAGTGATGCACATTTTCCTAGGCCATCTTAGGGTTTTTGAATTAAATCATAAATATTTGAATTTGGGCATTTAAAATTATATAAAATGTTTAAATGCTCAAATATCTCCAAACTAAAATGTTTCATGTTGGAAATAATCCAACTATGGACCAGGAGTAGTTTGGTGATTTTAGGAGTAGCCTAAGTATTTTATTTAATTCAACAAAGTTGTAGAAGTATTAAAAAACAGAAAACAGAAAGAAATGGAAAAAGCTTACCTGGCGCCTGCTCCCGGCCCACCTGCCGGCCCAGCCCAGCGCCGCTCCAGCGAGCTGCTTGCCGGCCAGGCAGGCAGGCAGGTGCCCGACGGCGACCGCAGCGTGCGCCACGCACCTGCTCGCCGCCTCGCTGCTCCCCGCGCCCGGTGACGTCGTGGACCGGCCTCCCTCACTCCCCCGAACCCCCCAGACACCCCCTCTCCTCTCCAGCTCCTCCCCCTCGCGCTCCCCCGCCATGGCCGACGCCACCATCGCCGTGCCTTCGTCGTAGTCGTGCTCCCCGCCGCCCGTGCGTCCTCTCACCGTGTCCAGGAGCTCCGCCGCTGTCCACTCCATCGAGCAAGCCGAGCCCCGAGCGCTCGTTACGCCCGAGTCCACCGCAATGACCTCGCCCGAACCGCCATCGCCGGAGATCCCCTTCAACGTCGTCGTCGCTCCGGTCCATCTCCGGCCATGCCAAGGGCTTCGTCGCACTCACTGTGAGCTTAGCCATCTCCCCCTCCCTTCCGTTCTTGCTCCCGAGCCGTGTAGCAACCTCCTGGAGCTCAACCGCACCCACCGCCGTGGAGCTCGTCGCCGACGTGCTCCCGGTCATCCTCCGGCCACTCCAAGGTGTCCATCATACTCACCGTGTTCCGTAGCACCTAGCTAGCTACTTCCCGAGCCTCACCGACCCCTCTAGTGTCAAGTTCGTCTTCGGCTGAACCCCAGTGGTCGCCAAAGTCGTCGCCGGCGCCAACTCCGGCCACCCCGACCCCAACGGACTCCACCAAGAGTTGCGGCTTGTCCTCAGCTCCACCCCGGTGGTCTCCGCGACCCATTTGGTGGCCGAAACGACCAAAACCACTTCCGCCGCCGCGTCGGGCTCGCCGGCGGCTAAACGCTGGTGCAGCCGACCCGGGTTTGACCACTGGTGGGCCCTGGTTGAGTCCCCTGAGTCAATGACAGGTGGGGCCCAGCCCTGTTAATTAAACAGGTTTAGTTTTATTTAAACTTTAATTAATTTAATCACCCTGACATGCGGGACCCACTGTCAGGTTTGACCCGGACGTGTTCCGTTGACCTGCTGACGTCACACTGACGTCAGGCTGACGCAATAATTGATTTTCTGGAATTATTCTAATATAGGAAATTCCAGAATATAATTTAAACTTCAAAAATTCATAACTTTTATTCTGTAACTCCAAATCAGACAAATTATATATGAAAAATGATCAGAAAAATCCAATCTATCCATCTGTACTATTTTCATGCATGATTAAATAAGTTAACCTGATGTTTAATGCAGAACAAGGAAAAGCACTTTAAAAGGCCATATTTGAGTTTGAAATTTGAATCTTTGATTCAAATTGGTTCAAACCCTTCTGGTCTTAGTTGCATTAGCCCAACACACTCATATTGTTATGTTTCATGCATGCATCATATTGTTGCACATTGTTTGGTGATGGTTGTGTATCGGTGTTCTTTGCGGCAGGATCTGCCTCCGAGGAGTATCGTGATTACCCTAACGAAGAACCGTATCAGTGCATCGAACCATCAGGCAAGCAACCAACCATTGATCATATCGATACAATCCCATGTTCTCGCTCCTACTCTCTTTTACTGCATTAAGACAACGCGTTTCAAACTACTGTGTGCTACGGTAGTTGAACCCACTTCCTCTGCATGACCTGTCATTGCCACCGTAACTAGATGAAACCCACTAGCATGTGTAGGAGTTGATTGAGCCATATGTATGTGTTGTTCCTACCTTACTATGCCTGCTATGCTTAGAGTCGTGTCAGGTCTGGTTCATCTGGGTGATGGGCTAGAGTGAAATGATTATGTCGGTAATGAGAGTGGTGTGGTGAACACGATTTGGTAAAGGTATCGATGAGAGGCCATGTAGGAGTACATGGTGGGTTGTTTCATTGAAGCCGACCTTAAGCACTGAGATCTGTATGTGTGATTTAAGATACAGCTACTACCATGCATTGGGCCCTGAAATATGACCCCGCTCGACTTCTTATTCACCCTAGCTCTCTGTCCAGGAGTTGCAAGTAGTTTCTGGTGTTTGTAGCCTACTGGAGGCCGTGGACAGCGCTGACCGTAGGGGTGGGCTGTGATGCGGTAGGTACGTGGCACGGTGTACCGAATACCCATTAGGTATCTCGGGAACCCTGTTCACATCGTTCGGGGCCGTATGGGAAACCTCGGCCGGACTCCCTGCGGATGGAACCTGGATAGGCGATAAACCTGGACTAGAGACTTAAGTGTTTAGGTAGGTCGTGGTCTACACCCACGTCGGCTTTCGCTTGAAGTCTGCCGAGCACATGTCGTGTGCAGACGCTAAGTGGTGGAAACATGTATGAAGAAGTACACCCCTGCAGGGTTATCATGATCTATTCGAATAGCCGCGTCTGCGGTAAAGGACTACTTGGTTGCCTATACAGTTCATAGACAAGTAAATGGAAACTACTAAAAGCCTCAAGATAAGTGTGAGTGCCGAGGATGGCTCTTCCGTAGGAAGACGGAGGTGGATCCTCGGTAGTGTATTGAAGTGGTGAGTAGTGGACTCGTGTACGCAAAACCGTTTCAATTGGAGTCTCGTAGGTTAGCCTAGCCAAGAGTCAAAGCTGGCTTGCTGCAACAACTCCACCAACCCTTCTTGATAATATGCATGTATGTAGGATCTGATGTAAGTCTTGTTGAGTACCTTTGTACTCATGTTGCTATAATTTACATTTTTACAGAAGACGCTGCAACCCCTTCTGATGGGTTCTACGTAGACGTTGACATCAATGAGTAGGCTAAAGGCCCAGGTGGTGATCCTGAGCTTGTGAAGGACCATGTAGTATAGCTAGGCTTTCCAAGCCTCTTTTATCTTTCTAGTTGTCTGTACTCAGACAAGTTACTTCCGCTGCTGGTTTGTATGACTGTATGACTTGAATGCTGGGTCGTGTGACCCGTACCTTTGTGTTTGTTATGTATGGCTCTCTGAGCCTTAAATAAAGTACTTGTGTCGTAGAGTCATGTTGTGATGCCTTGTTGTATTTGCACATATCGAGCATATTGTGTGTATGATTGAAATGCTTGGTATGTGTGGGATCTGACTATCTAGTTGTTTATCTTTAGTAGCCTCTCTTACCGGGAAATGTCTCCTAGTGTTACCACTGAGCCATGGTAGCTTGCTACTGCTCTGGAACACTTAGGCTGGCCGGCATGTGTCCTTCTTCGTTCCGGTGTCTGTCCCTTCGGGGAAATGTCACGCATTGAGTACCGGAGTCCTGTTAGCCCGCTACAGCCCGGTTTACCGGAGTCCTGCTAGCCCAGTGCTACAGCCTGGACCCACTTGCTGATGACCGACACGTTCGAAGCTGGGTCATGGATGCCTGTCCCTGTAAGTCTGTGCCACTTTGGGTTTACGACTAGTCATGTCAGCCCGGGCTCTTTATCATATGGATGCTAGCGACACTATCATATACGTGAGCCAAAAGGCGCAAACAGTCCCCGGCAAAGGTAAGGCGACACCCGTGAGGATACCGTGCGTGAGGCCGCAAAGTGATATGAGGTGTTACAAGCTAGATCGATGTGACATCGAGTCGGGGTCCTGACAGCGTTGGCATCAGAGCCGGACTGCCTGTAGGTTCTCCAAGCCAAACTGGTCGATGTTGAGTCTAGAAATTCTTTAGTTATATGTAGGGGAATTGTTTGTGGGTTGGCACATAAGGCTATGACTTTCGAGATTGACGAGAAGGCTTACCTTCGGGTTACCCCTCTGAAGGGAACCCATCGTTTCGGTATCAAAGGCAAATTGGCTCCTCGTTACATTGGACCTTTTCGCATTCTCGCCAAACGAGGAGAAGTTGCCTACCAGTTGGAACTACCTCCGCACCTCTCCAGAGTCCACGATGTCTTCCACGTTTCTCAACTCAGGCGTTGCTTCTCGGATCCTATCCGTGGAGTGGACCACGAAACACTTGATCTCCAAGATAATCTTACATATCGAGAGTACCCCATTCGTATCCTCGATCAGGCCGAGCGTACCACTCGACGTCATAATATCAAGTTTCTCAAAGTACAATGGTCACACCATTCTGAGGATGAAGCAACTTGGGAAAGGGAGGATCGTCTTTGACTTGAGTATCCCGCCTTCTTTCCGGAGGAACCCAAATCTCGGGACAAGATTCTTTTGAGTGGGGGTGAGTTGTCACATCCTAGTTAGCCATGCATTAGAGTGTTGCATCATGTTTATTCTTTCTCCAGAAACCTGAAATGGGGATGACAGAACCCCCAATTCCCTCTGAAACCAACTAGGGTTTACTAAAAACTTTTTCAATGAACCTGAAATGCCCTTCTAAAATGCCCATCATTTTTGTCTTGGTTCAGAACCTCTGCCAAAAGTGATGCACATTTTCCTAGGCAATCTTAGGGTTTTTGAATTAAATCATAAATATTTGAATTTGGGCATTTAAAATTATATAAAATGTTTGAATGCTCAAATATCTCCAAACTAAAATGTTTCATGTTGGAAATAATCCAACTATGGACCAGGAGTAGTTTGGTGATTTTAGGAGTAGCTTAAGTATTTTATTTAATTCAACAAAGTTGCAGAAGTATTAAAAAAACAGAAAACAGAAAGAAATGGAAAAAGCTTACCTGGCGCCTGCTCCCGGCCCACCTGCCGGCCCAGCCCAGCGCCGCTCCAGCGAGCTGCTTGCCGGCCAGGCAGGCAGGCAGGTGCCCGACGGCGACCGCAGCGCGCGCCACGCACCTGCTCGCCGCCTCGCCGCTCCCCGTGCCCGGTGACGTCATGGACCAGCCTCCCTCGCTCCCCCGAACCCCCCAGACACCCCCTCTCCTCTCCAGCTCCTCCCCCTCGCGCTCCCCCGCCATGGCCGACGCCACCATCGCCGTGCCATCGTCGTAGCCGTGCTCCCCGCCGCCCGTGCGTCCTCTCACCGTGTCCAGGAGCTCTGCCGCTGTCCACTCCATCGAGCAAGCCGAGCCCCGAGCGCTCGCGATGCCCGAGTCCACCGCAACGACCTCGCCCGAACCGTCGTCGCCGGAGATCCCCTTCAACGTCGTCGTCGCTCCGGTCCATCTCCGGCCACGCCAAGGGCTTCGTCGCACTCACTGTGAGCTTAGCCATCTCCCCCTCCCTTCCGTTCTTGCTCCCGAGCCGTGTAGCAACCTCCCGGAGCTCTACCGCGCCCACCGCCGTGGAGCTCGTCGCCGACGTGCTCCCGGTCATCCTCCGGCCACTCCACGGTGTCCATCATACTCACCGTGTTCGGTAGCACCTAGCTAGCTACTTCCCGAGCCTCACCGACCCCTCTAGCGTCAAGTTCGTCTTCGGCCGAACCCCAGTGGCCGCCAAAGTCGTCGCCGGCGCCAACTCCGGCCACCCCGACCCCAACGGACTCCACCAAGAGCTGCGGCTTGTCCTCAGCTCCACCCCGGTGGTCTCCGCGACCCATTTGGTGGCCGAAACGACCAAAACCACTTCCGTCGCCGCGTCGGGCTCGCCGGCGGCTAAACGCCGGTGCAGCCGACCCGGGTTTGACCACAGGTGGGCCCTGGTTGACTCCCCTGAGTCAATGACAGGTGGGGCCCAGCCCTGTTAATTAAACAGGTTTAGTTTTATTTAAACTTTAATTAATTTAATCACCCTGACATGCGGGACCCACTGTCAGGTTTGACCCGGACGTGTTCCGTGGCCTGCTGACGTCACACTGACGTCAGGCTGACGCAATAATTGATTTTCTGGAATTATTCTAATATAGGAAATTCCAGAATATAATTTAAACTTCAAAAATTCATAACTTTTATTCTGTAACTCCAAATCAGACAAATTATATATGAAAAATGATCAAAAAAATCCAATCTATCCATCTGTACTATTTTCATGCATGATTAAACAAGTTAACCTGATGTTTAATGCAGAACAAGGAAAAGCACTTTAAAAGGCCATATTTGAGTTTGAAATTTGAATCTTTGATTCAAATTGGTTCAAACCCTTCTGGTCTTAGTTGCATTAGCCCAACACACTCATATTGCTATGTTTCATGCATGCATCATATTGTTGCACATTGTTTGGTGATGGTTGTGTATCGGTGTTCTTTGCGGCAGGATCTGCCTCCGAGGAGTATCGTGATTACCCTAACGAAGAACCGTATCAGTGCATCGAACCATCAGGCAAGCAACCAACCATTGATCATATCGATACAATCCCATGTTCTCGCTCCTACTCTCTTTTACTGCATTAAGACAACGCGTTTCAAACTGCTGTGTGCTACGGTAGTTGAACCCACTTCCTCTGCATGACCTGTCATTGCCACCGTAACTAGATGAAACCCACTAGCATGTGTAGGAGTTGATTGAGCCATATGTATGTGTTGTTCCTACCTTACTATGCCTGCTATGGTTAGAGTCGTGTCAGGTCTGGTTCATCTGGGTGATGGGCTAGAGTGAAATGATTATGTCGGTAATGAGAGTGGTGTGGTGAACACGATTTGGTAAAGGTATCGATGAGAGGCCATGTAGGAGTACATGGTGGGTTGTTTCATTGAAGCCGACCTTAAGCACTGAGATCTGTATGTGTGATTTAAGATACAGCTACTACCATGCATTGGGCCCTGAAATATGACCCCGCTCGACTTCTTATTCACCCTAGCTCTCTGTCCAGGAGTTGCAAGTAGTTTCTGGTGTTTGTATCCTACTGGAGGCCGTGGACAGCGCTGACCGTAGGGGTGGGCTGTGATGCGGTAGGTACGTGGCACGGTGTATCGAATACCCGTTAGGTATCTCGGGAACCCTGTTCACATCGTTCGGGGCCGTATGGGAAACCTCGGCCGGACTACCTGCGGATGGAACCTGGATAGGCGATAAACCTGGACTAGAGACTTAAGTGTTTAGGTAGGTCGTGGTCTACACCCACGTCGGCTTTCGCTTGAAGTCTGCCGAGCACATGTCGTGTGCAGACGCTAAGTGGTGGAAACATGTATGAAGAAGTACACCCCTGCAGGGTTATCATGATCTATTCGAATAGCCGCGTCCGCGGTAAAGGACTACTTGGTTGCCTATACAGTTCATAGACAAGTAAATGGAAACTACTAAAAGCCTCAAGATAAGTGTGAGTGCCGAGGATGGCTCTTCCGTAGGAAGATGGAGGTGGATCCTCGGTAGTGTATTGAAGTGGTGAGTAGTGGACTCGTGTACGCAAAACCGTTTCAATTGGAGTCTCGTAGGTTAGCCTAGCCAAGAGTCAAAGCTGGCTTGCTGCAACAACTCCACCAACCCTTCTTGATAATATGCATGTATGTAGGATCTGATGTAAGTCTTGCTGAGTACCTTTGTACTCATGTTGCTATAATTTACATTTTTACATAAGACGCTGTAACCCCTTCTGATGGGTTCTACATAGACGTTGACATCAATGAGTAGGCTAAAGGCCTAGGTGGTGATCCTGAGCTTGTGAAGGACCACGTAGTATAGCTAGGCTTTCCAAGCCTCTTTTATCTTTCTAGTTGTCTGTACTCAGACAAGTTACTTCCGCTGCTGGTTTGTATGACTGTATGACTTGAATGCTGGGTCGTGTGACCCGTACCTTTGTGTATGTTATGTATGGCTCTCTGAGCCTTAAATAAAGTACTTGTGTCATAGAGTCATGTTGTGATGCCTTGTTGTATTTGCACATATCGAGCATATTGTGTGTATGATTGAAATGCTTGGTATGTGTGGGATCTGACTATCTAGTTGTTTATCTTTAGTAGCCTCTCTTACCGGGAAATGTCTCCTAGTGTTACCACTGAGCCATGGTAGCTTGCTACTGCTCTGGAACACTTAGGCTGGCCGGCATGTGTCCTTCTTCGTTCTGGTGTCTGTCCCTTCGGGGAAATGTCACGCATTGAGTACCGGAGTCCTGTTAGCCCGCTATAGCCCGGTTTACCGGAGTCCTGCTAGCCCAGTGCTACAGCCCGGACCCACTTGCTGATCACCGACACGTTCGAAGCTGGGTCATGGATGCCTGTCCCTGTAAGTCTGTGCCACTTTGGGTTTACGACTAGTCATGTCAGCCCGGGCTCTTTATCATATGGATGCTAGCGACACTATCATATACGTGAGCCAAAAGGCGCAAACGGTCCCGGGCAAAGGTAAGGCGACACCCGTGAGGATACCGTGCGTGAGGCCGCAAAGTGATATGAGGTGTTACAAGCTAGATCGATGTGACATCGAGTCGGGGTCCTGACATTGTTGTTGCATCTTTTACGTGGCTGCAATAGGGTTCTAGCAAGAACGTTTTCTTACCTACGAATAACCACAACGTGATTTGTCAACTTCTATTTACCCTTCATAAGGACCCTTTTCATCGAATCCACTCCAACTAAAGTGGGAGAGACAGACACCCGCTAGCCACCTTATGCAACTAGTGCATGTCAGTCGGTGGAACCTATCTCACGTAAGCGTACGTGTAAGGTCGGTCCGGGCTGCTTCATCCCACAATACCGCTGAAGCAAAATAGGACTAGTAGTAGCAAGAAAGTTGACAACATCTACGCCCACAACAGATTTGTGTTCTACTCATGCAATAGAGAACTACGCATAGACCTAGCTCATGATGCCACTATTGGGTAATGTTGCATAAAATAAAAAAAATCTACGTTCACCCAGATCCATCTATGAGTTCATCTAGCAACGAGAAAGAGCGGAACCGTTCAAGAGAACGGGGTTGAGGGAGTCGTACTCGTCGTGATCCAAATCACCGGATATCCTAGCGCCGAACGGAGGCACCTCCGCGTTCAACACACGTACGGTCAGCGTGACGTCTCCTCCTTCTTGATCCAGCAAGGGGGAAGGAGAGGTTGATGAAGATCCAGCAGCACGACGGCGTGGTGGTGGATGCAGCAAGGATCCGGCAGGGCTTTGCCAAGCGACTATGGGAGGAAAAGGTGTAGCAAGCAGGGGAAGGGAGGAGCCAGGTGTCAGGGTGTGGCTGCCCTCCCACCCCCCCTCTTTATATAGGGACCCCAGGGGGGCACCGGCCCTAGGAGATGGGATCTCCTAGGGGGCGGCGGCCAAGGGGGGAACTTGCCCCCCAAGGCAAGTGGAGGCGCCCCCTCCCCTAGGCGCAGAGTGGGGCCCAGGGGGGGCGCACCAGCCCACTTGGGGCTGGTTCCCCTCCCACTTCATCCCATGGGGCCCTCCGGGATAGGTGGCCCCACCCGGTGGACCCCCGGGACCCTTCCGGTGGTCCTGGTACAATACCGGCGAACCCCGAAACTTTCCCGATGGCCAAAACTCGACTTCCCATATATAATTCTTTACCTCTGGACCATTACGGAAGTCCTCGTGATGTCCTAGATCTCATCCAGGAATCCGAACAACTTTCGGTTTGCTGCATACTCATATCTCTACAACCCTAGCGTCACCGAACCTTAAGTGTGTAGACCCTACGGGTTCGGGAGACACGCAGACATGACCGAGACTGCTCTCCGGTCAATAACCAACAGCGGGATCTGGATACCCATGTTGGTTCCCACATGCTCCTCGATGATCTCATCGGATGAACCACGATGTCGAGGATTCAAGCAACCCCGTATACAATTCCCTTTGTCAATCGGTACGTTACTAGCCCGAGATTCGATCGTCGGTATCCCAATACCTCGTTCAATCTCGTTACCGGCAAGTCACTTTACTCGTACCATAATGCATGATCCCGTGACCAGACACTTGGTCACTTTGAGCTCATTATGATGATGCATTACCGAGTGGGCCCAGAGATACCTCTCCGTCATACGGAGTGACAAATCCCAGTCTCGATCCGTGTCAACCCAACTGACACTTTTAGAGATACCCGTAGTATACCTTTATAGTCACCAAGTTACGTTGTGACGTTTGGTACACCCAAAGCACTCCTACGGTATCCGGGAGTTACACGATCTCATGGTCTAAGGAAAATAAACTTGACATTGGAAAAGCTCTAGCAAAACGAACTACATGATCTTGTGCTATGCTTACGATTGGGTCTTGTCCATCACATCATTCTCCTAATGATGTGATCCCGTTATTAATGACATCCAATGTCCATAGTCAAGAAACTAGAGGCTCACTGAGCTAGTCAATGAGCTAGTCCAATGACTATCTGTTGATCAATGAGCTAGTCAACTAGAGGCTCACTAGGGACATATTGTGGTCTATGTATTCACACGTGTATTACGATTTCTGGATAATACAATTATAGCATGAACAAAAGACCATTATCATGAACAAGGAAATATAATAATAATCCTTTTATTATTGCCTCTAGGGCATATTTCCAATAGTCTCCCCTTGCACTAGAGTCAATAATCTAGTTACATTGTGATGAATCGAACACCCATAGAGTTCTGGTGTTGATCATGTTTTGCTCACGGAAGAGGTTTAGTCAACGGATCCGCGACATTCAGATCTGTATGTACTTTGCAAATATCTATGTCTCCATCTTGAACATTTTCATGGATGGAGTTGAAACGACGCTTGATGTGCCTGGTCTTCTTGTGAAACCTGGGCTCCTTGGCAAGGGCAATAGCTCCAGTGTTGTCACAGAAGAGAGTGATCAGCCCCGACGCATTGGGTATGACTCCTAGGTCGGTGATGAACTCCTTCATCCATATTGCTTCATGCGCTGCCTCCGAGGCTGCCATGTACTCCGCTTCACATGTAGATCCCGCCACGACGCTCTGCTTGCGACTGCACCAGCTTACTGCTCCACGATTCAACATATACACGTATCCGGTTTGTGACTTAGAGTCATCCAGATCTGTGTCGAAGCTAGCGTCGACGTAACCCTTTACGACGAGCTCTTCATCACCTCCATAGACGAGAAACATGTCCTTCGTCCTTTTCAGGTACTTCAGGATATTCTTGACTGTTGTCCAGTGTTCCTTGTCGGGATTACTTTGGTACCTTCCTACCAAACTTACGGCAAGATTTACATCAGGTCTGGTACACAGCATGGCATACATAATAGATCCTATGGCTGAGGCATAGGGGATGACACTCATCTCTTCTTTATCTTCTGCCGTGGTCGGGCATTGAGCCGAGCTCAATCTCACACCTTGCAACACAGGCAAGAACCCTTTCTTGGACTGATCCATATTGAACTTCTTCAATATCTTATCAAGGTATATGCTTTGTGAGGCGTCTCGATCTATCCCTATAGATCTTGATGCCTAATATGTAAGCAGCTTCTCCAAGGTCCTTCATTGAAAAACACTTAGTTATGCATTAGAGATAGTTGCATTCACGTTAAATAGGGCACCGTCTAAATCCGTTGAGATGACACCGTATGAACTATGGTTGGCAAGAAACCTAAGCTATCATTTCTTAAAAGTTTGGGGGTGTGACGCTTATATCACAAGGCTTCAGCCTGATAAGCTCGAACCCAAAGCGGAGAAGTGCGTCTTCATAGGATACCCTGAGGAAACCATTGGTACACCTTCTACCACAGTTCCGAAGGCAAGATCTGTGTTGCTAAGAATGGATCCTTTCTAGAGAAGGAGTTTCTCTCGAAAGAAGTGAGTGGGAGGAAAGTAGAACTTGATGAGATAATTGTACCTTCTCGTGAATTGAAAAGTAGCACATCAGTAAAATCCGTTCCCGTGATGCCTACACCAACTGGTGAGGAAGCTAATGATGATGATCATGAAACTTCAGATTAAGTTACTACTGGACCTCGTCGAACAGAGCATGTTCCGCACCAGAGTGCTATGTTAATGCTATCTTGAAAGTCATGTTACTAGACCATGACAAACCTACGAACTATGAAGAAGCTATGATGAGCCCAGATTCCGACAGATGGCTTGAGGCCATGAAATCTGAGATAGGATCCAGGTATGAGAACAAAGTGTGGACTTTGGTGGACTTGCCTGATGATCGGTAAGCCATAGAGAATAAATGGATCTTCAAGAAGAAGACTGGCGCTGATGGTAATGTTAGTATCTACAAAGCTCGACTTGTCACAAAAGGTTTTCGATAAGTTCACGGGGTTGACTACGATGAGACTTTCTCACCCGTAGCAATGCTTAAGTCCGCCTGAATCATGTTAGCAATTGCCGCATTTTATGATTATGAAATCTAGCAAATGGACGTCAAAACTGCATTCCTTAATGGATTTCTTAAAGAAGAGTTGTATATGATGCAACCAGAATGTTTTGTCGATCCTAAAGGGGCTAACAAAGTGTGCAAGCTCCAGTAATACATCTATGGACTGGTGCAAGCATCTCGAAGTTGGAATATATGCTTTGATGAGGTGATCAAAACATATGGTTTTATACAGACTTTTGGTGAAGCCTGTATTTACAAGAAAGTGAGTGTGAGCTCTGTAGCATTTCTGATATTATATGTAGATGACATATTGTTGATTCGAAATGATATAGAATTTCTGGATAGCATAAAAGGATACTTGAATAAGAGTTCTTCAATGAAAGACCTTGGTAAAGCTACTTACATATTGGGCATCAAGATCTATGAGGATAGATCGAGACGCTTAATAGGACTTTCACAAAGCACACAGCTTGACAAGATTGTGAAGAAATTCAAAATGGACCAGTCAAAGAAAGGGTTCTTGCCTGTGTTGCAAGGTGTGATGTTGAGCAAGACTCAAAGCCCGACCATGGTCGAATATCGAGAGAGAATGAAATTCATTCCCTATGCATCAGCCATAGGTTCTATAAAGTATGCCATGTTGTGTACCAGACCTATTGTGTACCTTGCCATGAGTTTGGCAAGGGGGTACAATAGTGATCCAGGTGTAGATCACTTGACATCGGTCAAAATTATCCTTAGTTACCTAAGAGGACTAAGGAAATGTTTCTCGGTTATGGAAGTGAAAAAGAGTTCGTCGTAAATGGTTACATCGATGCAAGCTTTGACACCAACCCGCATGACTCTAAGTCTCAATCTGGATACATATTGAAAGTGGGAGCAATTATCTAGAGTAGCTCCATGTAGAGCATTGTAGACATAGAAAATTTGCAAAATACATACGGCTCTAAATGTGGCAGACTCATTGACTAAAACTCTCCCACAAGAAAAACATGACCACACCTTAGTTCTCTTTGGGTGTTAATCACATGACGATGTGAACTAGATTATTGACTCTAGTAAACCCTTTGGGTGCTGGTCACATGGTGATGTGAACTATTGGTGTTAATCACATGGCGATGTGAACTAGATTATTGACTCTAGTGCAAGTGGGAGACTCAAGGAAATATGCCCTGGCGGCAATAAAAGAGTTGTTATTTTATATTTCCTTATTCATGATCAAGGTTTATTATTCATGCTAGAATTGTATTGATCAGAAACCTTAATACATGTGTGAATACATAAGCAAACATAGTGTCCCTAGTAAGCCTCTACTAGACTAGCTCGTTAATCAAAGATGGTTAAGGTTTCCTAACCATGGACATGAGTTGTCATTTGATAACGGGATCATATAATTAGGAGAATGATGTGATGGACAAGACCCATATGTTAGCTTAGCAAAATGAACCTTCAGTTTTATTGCTATTGCTTTCTTCATGTCAAATACATATTCCTTCGACTATGAGATTATGCAACTCCCGGATACCGGAGGAATGCGTTGTGCTATCAAACGTCACAATGTAACTGGGTGATTATAAAGATGCTCTACATGTATCTCTGAATGTGTTTGTTGAGTTGGCATAGATCGAGGTTATTTTGTCACTCCGAGTATCAGAGAGGTATCTCTGGGCCCTCTCAGTAACACACATCATAAGCTTGCAAGAAAACGACTAAGGAGTTAGTCACTGGTACGTCTCTGTCGTATGTACTTTTCCGAACACTTTTGCCCTTGTTTTGGACTCTAACTTGCATGATTTGAATGGAACTAACCCGGACTGACGATGTTTTCAGCAGAACTACCATGGTGTTATTTTTGTGCAGAAATAAAAGTTCTCGGAATGACCTGAAAATCCATGGAGCAACTTTTCAGAAATAATAAAAAATATTGGTGAAATAAGCAGCGTCACGGGGCCCACACCCTGTCCACGAGGGTGGGGGGCGCGCCCCCTCCCCTAGGGCGCGCCCCCTGCCTCGTGGGCCCCCTGGACGTCCACCCACCTCAACTCCAACTCCATATATTTTCTTTTGTGGAGAAAAAAATCAGAGAGAAAGTTTCATTGCATTTTACGATACGGAGCCGCCGCCAAGCCCTAATCTCTCTCGGGAGGGCTGATCTGGAGTCCATTCGGGGCTCCGGAGAGGGGGATTCATCGTCGTCGTCATCATCAACCATCCTCCATCACCAATTTCATGATGCTCACCGCCGTCCGTGAGTAATTCCATCATAGGCTTGCAGGACGGTGATGGGTTGGATGAGGTTTACCATGTAATCAAGTTAATTTTGTTAGGGTTTGATCCCTAGTATCCACTATGTTCTGAGATTGATGTTGCTATGACTTTGCTATGCTTAATGCTTGTCACTAGGACCCGAGTGCCATGATTTCAGATCTGAACCTATTATGTTTTCATGAATATATGTGAGTTCTTGATCCTATCTTGCAAGTCTATAGTCACCTATTATGTGTTATGATCCGACAACCCGGAAGTGACAATAATCGGGATTCTTCTCGGTGATGACCGTAGTTTGAGGAGTTCATATATTCACTATGTATTAATGCTTTGGTCCGGTACTCTATTAAAAGGAGGCATTAATATCCCTTAGTTTCCACTAGGACCCCGCTGCCACGGGAGGGTAGGACAAAAGATGTCATGCAAGTTCTTTTCCATAAGCACGTATGACTATATTCGGAATACATGCCTACATTACATTGATGAATTGGAGCTAGTTCTGTGTCACCCTATGTTATAATTATTACATAAGGAATCGCATCCGACATAATTAATTATCCATCACTGATCCAATGCCTACGAGCTTTTCACATATTGTGCTTTGCTTATTTACTTTACCATTGTCACTGTTACAATTGCTACAAAACTACTATCGTTACTTTCGTTACTGTTACCGTTACTTCCATACTACTCTGCTACTAAATATTTTGCTGCAAATACTAAGTTATCCAGGTGTGGTTGAATTGACAACTCAATTGCTAATACTTGAGAATATTCTTTGGCTCCCCTTGTGTCGAATCAATAAATTTGGGTTGAATACTCTACCCTCAAAAATTGTTGCGATCCCCTATACTTGTGGGTTATCAAGACTATTTTCTGGTGTCGTTGCCGGGGAGCATAGCTCTATTCTTTGAGTCACTTGGGATTTATATCTGCTGGTCACTATGAGGATCTTGAAAGACGAAAGAACTAAGATTTATCCCTCAACTACGAGGGGGGGGTAAGGAACTGCCATCTAGCTCTGCACTAGATTCTCCTTTTGTTATGAGTAAGCTTGCGACACCTAAACCTGCTTCTGCTATTAATTCTGATATGTTGCATGTTATTGATGATGCCACTTCTACTATGCATGATGCTTATGATGAAACTACTTCTGTGCTTGAAACTACTGTTCCATTAGGTGAATTTCTAGATGAACAACTTGTTAGGACTAGAGAGAATGAAATTATTGAAAACGAAATTATTGAAGATAGTGATAATGAAGGTTCTCCCCCTAAGTATAAATTGCCTGTTGTTCCAGAGGGTTATGTTATGGATGAAGAAACTACTAGAGATATTCTTGCTAGCAATGATAGATCTGATCTTAAGAAGTTATTAGCTAAACTGAAACAGAAATCTCTAAATGCTAGAATGAAATATGACCCTGCTTTTGCTACTTCACCTATTTTTGTTACGGATAAGGATTATGAATTCTCTGTCGATCCTGAGATAATTACTTTGGTTGAATCTGATCATTTTTATGGCAATGAATCTGCAACTGTTGTGGCACATCTTACAAAGTTAAATGATATAGCCACCATGTTCACTAATGATGAGAAATCTTGCTACTATTATATCCTTATGATATTTCCGTTCTCATTGAAGGGTGATGCTAAAACTTGGTTTAATTCTCTTGATCCTGGTTGTGTGCGTAGTCCCCAGGATATGATTTATTACTTCTCTGCTAAATATTTCCCTGCTCATAAGTAACTAGCTGCCTTGAGGGAAATATATAATTTTGTGCAAATTGAAGAAGAGAGAATCCCACAAGCTTGGGGAGGCTTCTCCGATTACTTAATGCTTTGCCTGATCATCCTCTTAAGAAAACTGTAATACTTGATATCTTTTATAATGGACTAACTGATGCTTCCAAGGACCACTTGGATAGTTGTGCTGGGGAAAGAACAATCGATCAAGCTGAATTGCTATTGAATAATATGTTGACTAATGAAAATAATTGGACTCTTCCTGAGCCAACTCCTGAGCCAACTCCTAAACCAACTCCGAAGAAGAGAGGTGTTCTATTTCTCAGTCCTGAAGATATGCAAGAGGCAAAGAAATCTATGAAAGAAAAAAGTATTAAAGCTGAAGATGTTAAGAATTTACCTCCTGTTGAAGAAATACATGGTCTTAATATACCACCTATTGAAGAAACACATGGTCTTGATAACCCGACACAGGTAGTAAAGGTAAATTCTCTCTATAGATATGATAAGGTTGAAAACCCGTCTACTAAGTTTCCTAGCCAATGTTTGGATGAATTTGATGATTTTATGGCTAAACAAGAAAATTTTAATGCTTATGTTGGTAGACAATTAAAGAGTAATTCTCACATGATTGGACGCTTGAGTGATTATATGGCTAGAGTTAAAGGTGAACTTAAACTCATTAGTAAATATGCTTCTATGGTTACCACTCAAGAAGAACAAGTACTTAAAGCTCAAAGTGATTTGCTCGATGAATTAAATAATAAACATGATTTTTGCTGTTAGAGTGGCTACTAGAACGGGTAAAATGACTCAGGAACCTTTGTATCCTGAAGGCCACCATAAGAGAATTGAGCAAGATTCTCAAAGAAATAATTTAGATGCACCTAGTCCTTCTAAAAAGAAGAAAAAGGAAAATGATAGGACTTTGCATGCTTCTAGTGAACCTGTTATAGACACATATGAGAGTCCCAATGATATTTCTATTTCTGATGCTGAAACACAATCTGGTGATGAACATGAACCTAGTGATAATGTTAATGATAATGTTCATGTTGATGCTCAACCTAGCAATAATAATGATGTAGAAATTGAACCTTCTGTTGATCTTGATAACCCACAATCAAAGAATCAACGTTATGATAAGAGAGACTTTGTTGCTAGGAAGCACGGTAAAGAAAGAGAACCATGGGTTCAGAAACCCATCCCTTTTACTCCTAAGCCATCCAAGAAAAAGGATGATGAGGATTTTGAGCGCTTTGCTGAAATGATTAGACCTATCTTCTTATGTATGCGCTTAACTAATATGCTTAAAGTGAATCCTTATGCTAAATACATGAAAGATATTATTACAAATAAAAGAAAGATACCAGAAGCCAAAATTTCCACCATGCTTGCTAATTACACTTTTAAATGTGGAATACCAAAGAAACTTGGAGATCTAGGAGTACCAACTATACCATGCTCCATTAAAAGAAACTATGTTAAAACTGCCTTATGTGATCTTGGAGCCGGTGTTAGTGTTATGCCTCTCTCTTTATATCGTAGACTTGAATTTAATAAGTTGACACCTACTGAAATATCTTTGTAAATGGCTGATAAATCAACTGCTATACCTATCGGTATTTGTGAGGATGTGCTTGTTGTGGTTGCAAATGTCACTATCTTAACGGACTTTGTTATTCTTGATATTCCCGAGGACGATAGTATGTCAATTATCCTTGGTAGACCCTTTTTGAATACTGCAAGGGCTGTTATTGATTGCAACAAAGGCAATGCCACTTTTCTTGTTAATGGTAATGAGCATACGGTACACTTTCCGAGGAAACAACCTCAAGTTCATAGCATCAATTCTATTGGAAAAATTCCAACTATCATAATTGGAGGTTTTGAATTTCCTCTTCCTACTGCCAAGAAGAAATACGATATTCTTATTATTGGGGATGTTCATATCCCCGTTGAGGTAACCTAGTGTTATTCGAAAATTCTCCGGTTTCATGCAATTCGGAATGAGTTTGTTAACAAGACTTGATCAACCTTGTTAGTGGATTCCTTTTGATGAGCATGAGATGGATGAAATTAGAAGGCACAACCTTCTGTACCCTCCTTTTACTTTCTGTTATTTAGATTAAATAAAGTAAAAAATAGTATTTTCTGTCTGTTTTCTGAATTATCCATGCAATAACAAATATCCCGAAAATAAAAGTTCATCCAATGCCCTGCAAATTTAGTATGATTTTTTCTGGAATATTTGAGAATATTTGGCACCGAGAACACAGCAGGGGGGAGCTGGCACCTGGCCACGAGGGTCCAGGGCGCGCCCACCCCTATAAGGCACGCCCCCTACCTCGTGGGCCCATGGTGGCCCCCTCACCTTATTCCTGCACCCACACACTTCTTCTTCCTCCCAAAAAAATCACCATCTAGCTCAAACACGAGTTCTAGCTCACCTTGTTGCCATTTTCGATCTCCTTGCTCAAAGCTCCATTCACAAAACTACTTTGGGGGATTGTTCTTTGGTATGTGACTCCTCCAATGGTCCAATTAGTTTTTGCTTATTGCTTTATTCATTGCAAATTTTTGCTTCCTAGGTGACCCTGTTCTTGAGCTTGCATGCCAAATTTATATGGTCCCAAGTAATTCTAATGCATGATATAGGCTCTAGGCACTTGTGGGAGTAGTTGCTATCAGTTTTCTTGAGTTTGATTCACTTTTATTTTGAGTTACTAAAAATTTCAGAAATTTTTTCAAAGGAAGAAATATGTCTAGGAAAATGTATCAAGGTGGTTCTTCAAGAAAGAAAGGGCCCAGGCTCGCAATGCGTGAGCAAGACGATGAACCACCAAGGGAAGCTGACGTGCGACCTTGTGAATGGCCATCCGAAGAGTTTATGGTTAAAGCATGCATCAAGGATGAATTTGATATATATGTGCGTAATGTCGATCTTGAGGACTTCATGCAAGATAAGTGTCCTCAGTACTACTATTTGACTGATTCATTCATGAGAAGGTTTAAATTTACATCTTCGCGTAATTCTCCAACTGTCATATTTGATATTTATGATAAATCATATACCATGGACCTAGAAGATTTCACTACTGCTTGTAAACTCCCACAGTGGGGTAGTGTTAATGAACCTCGTAAATCTGAATATACAAACTTTCTTGCTAGTATCATTGTGGGAGAATCTAAGGAAATAGCACAAGCTACCATACGGAGCATTCACTTTCCTGCTATACATTATTTTGCTCTTTTCATTGGTAGATGCATTAACGGTAAAGATGAAGCATGCCACATGTGTGTTCCTAATCTTTGTGTTCTCAAGAGTGCTGTATTAGGTGACAAACAATACAACTTGGGGGCAATTGTTGCACGTAGGTTGCATAATAATGGTTTAGTTGGAGATTTGTTTGGAGGGATTTATGCGACCCGTGTGGCTAATTATCTTGTTATACCTCCACATGAAGATGATAGGGAGTTGCCTCCCGCTTATTTAGATTATAATGCCATGGTTAGTCATCATTTTCTTGAAAGGAATGAACAATTCCTCCAGTATCGACTAATCTTTGACATACGTCGCGCTGTCCATATTACTCTCCCTGCTCCTGCCCTCTTTGATTATCAAGCAAAAAGAAGATATGTTATCACCAGGGAGGAGGCAACCGAGTACCAGAGGAGGATGGAGGCAGCTCGCCGCCATGCCGCAGCCCAGGAGGCAATGGCTGCTGCATCTCAATACGACCCCCGTTACAACTTCGGATATCAGTCAAGCTACCCATGGCCATAGACCAACTTAGGCCAAAAGCCTAACCATGGGGGAGTACGTATTTCTCACTGACATTGCATTCATGTCCACACACTCATTCTAGTTGTCGATGCTCATACTTTTTCATTGTACTATCCATGCTAGTTTAATTTCTTTTTCTAGCTTTCTTCTTGTGTGTTTGATAAACCTTAAGAAAAAAAATAGTTAGCTTACCTTCCATGCTGGTAGTAGTAATTAAAAGAAAAACCAAAAATATTTCCCGTTCTCCTTTTGCTTGTTGGGAGCTTTCCTGTGTAAATAGTTTTATTTCTTTTCTTTTCTTTGGGGGTCGAGAGGAGTAGACCATAATGAAAATGCTTAGTGGCTCTCATATGCATAATTGTTGTTTTAACCAAGAGCCCATATTACCTTGTCTTCTCCCTTGAATTGAATGCTTGCAGATTCCAGCTTAGTCCAATGCACGTGCACTACTATTATTATACACACCGTTCGGTCATGCAAGTGAAAGGCAATGATGATGATATATGATGGACTGATTAAAGATGAGAGAAGTTGGTATGAACTCGACCTCTCTTGTTTTGTAAATATGATTAGTTCATCGTTCCTGATTCAGCCTATTATGAATAAACATGTTTGCAATGACAATTAGAGATTATAGTTACTTATGCCATGCTTAATTAGCTAGGAGCTTATAATGGTTTACCTTGCGTGCCAACATGCTATTAAAATTGTTGTGATGTGGTATGATAGGGTGGTATCCTCCTTTGAATGATTCGAGTGACTTGACTTGGCACATGTACACTCATGTAGTTGAAACAAAATCAACATATCCTTCACGATATTTATGTTCATGGTGGATTATATCCTACTCATGCTTGCACTCAGTGTTGATTAATTTTGATGCAAGTTCATGACTGTTGTCGCTCTCTCAGTTGGTCACTTCCCAGTCTCTTGCTAGCCTTCACCTGTACTAAGCGGGAATACTGCTTGTGCATCCAAACTCCATAAACCCCAAAGTTATTCCATATGAGCCCACTATACATTCCTATATGCGGTATCTACGTGCTGTTCCAAGTAAATTTGTATGTGCCAAACTCCAAACCTTTAAATGAAATTCTGTTTTGTATGGTCGAGCAGCTCATGTATCAACTAGGGTTGTCTGTATCTTCCATGCTACGTGGGTTACTCTCAAGAGGAGTGGACTCCGCTTCTCATTCATGGGAAAATGGCTGGTCACCGGGATGCCTAGTCCCATGCTCAAATTAAATCAAAATAATTGCAAACAAAACTCCTCTAGGATTGTTGCTAGTTGGAGGCACCCATTGTTTCGGGCAAGCAATATATTGATGCTTGTTGGTGGTGGGGGAGTATAAACTTTACCATTCTGTTTGGGAATCGCCTATAATGTATGTAGCATGGAAGATATCAAGATCTCATAGTTGTTATGTTGACAGTGAAAGTATACCGCTCAAAATGTTATTCATCTCTATTTCAAAATCGAGCTCTGGCACCTCTACAAATCCCTGCTTCCCTCTGCGAAGGGCCTATGTATTTACTTCTATGTTGAGTCATCAACCTCTTATTAAAAAGCACCCGCTGGAGAGCACCGCTGTCATTTGCATGCATTACTATTAGTTTATATTGGGTATGACTTGACTAGATCTCTTTTACCATGAATTACAATGTTTAGTCAGTCCTTGATCTTTAAAGGTGCTCTACATTTATGTTTTGCGGTCTCAGGAAGGGCTAGCGAAATACCATCTTATTATATCATATTATGGTTGTTTTGAGAAAGTGTTGTCATCCGAGATTTATTATTATTGCTCGCTAGTTGATTATGCCATTGATATGAGTAAACATGAGACCTAAGTGTTATTGTGAATATGGTTAGTTCATAATCTTTGCTGAAACTTGAATGCTGGCTTTACATATTTGCACCAACAAGAGCAAACAGAGTTTGTAAAAGTTTTTCTTTATCACTTTCAATTTGTCAACTAAATTGCTTGAGGACAAGCAAAGGTTTAATCTTGGGGGAGTTGATACGTCTCCCTCGTATCTACTTTTCCAAACACTTTTGCCCTTGTTTTGGACTCTAACTTGCATGATTTGAATGGAACTAACCCGGACTGACGCTATTTTCAGCAGAACTGCCATGGTGTTATTTTTGTGTAGAAATAAAAGTTCTCGGAATGACCTGAAAATCGACGGAGCAACTTTTCAGAATTAATAAAAAATACTGG